>NC_143577.1:237197115-237497115 GCF_048544385.1 Mastigoproctus giganteus
GAAAATACTACAAATATGACCATAAAAATCACTTTCCAACAATCTACACTTTTTAAATGCATGATTCTGTAGTAACAGAAAAATTTAACAGTGGTTGGTATTTATGTAATATTAATCAAGTAACTTCTTTAACTATGTGTAGATTGTTGGAAAGTAATTTTTCTGGTCATATTGCAGTATTTTCATGGCATGCACAGCCTAGAGGATTCCATGAACCTCTAGTGCATTCCTAGAGAATACATCCACTTCTTCATTCCATGAAATTCTTTCAGAGAAAGCACTGGCTGATGAAGTTCAGAAATGTAAAACTTTCATTACTATTTAGTAATGAAAATCACAGTCAATTTTGTATCCAGAAATATAAAGGTGTCCTTCAGAGCACCAGTAATTAAAATTTATTCTTTTACTATCACATTGTGCAATAAAGTAATAATAAATAATATTATTGTTTAATATAATAATAGTAAGAAAAAAATCGCAAAGCTGCTTCAGTGGACCTACTTCCCCCAAGGTAGAAGTGACAGCTGAGGCAGATGGTGGCACCATCTGTTGTCACTCCCAAGAACTAAAACCACCACTGAACATAAGCCAAAGCTAAACAGGTCCACCTCCATAGATGGATGATGTTGAAGAGAAGTAATGATCATACTACATTGTGTGTGGTGCAGGATAAAGTCACTCGGGTTCAGTCAGAGGGGTCGGTTCAGGGGCCTTAGTCAGAGGCAGTCTCCCAAGGAAAACAGGGGAGCAAGTGGTGCTGTTCCCCATATGGCTACCACAAGGAAGGGCAAGACCATCACATCCAACCAACTGGAGATGCTGCCTGCACAACAGCGTAGTGACCACCCAGGAAGGAAGAAAATGCTAACGCATGAAGTGGAGCATCAATATGAATATGTTTATCATGCAAACATATAAAATAACCACGCTAGAGACCGATATGACAATGTACAAGCCAAGACTACATACCAAGTGGTTGAAACAATTCCCAAATATTCGGGTCACTGAACAGCTAATAGCAGACCAGAGAAGGACCGTCGTCGCGAAGAACCTGACAGCTCCTGCAATCTTGGAAAAAAATCAAGCAGGATGTGAGCAACCAACTACAAATAATAAAATATATGGACAATACAGAACCAGAGAAGGAAGAGCAAGAAGAAATACAACCCAGAGCATCTGAAGTGGAAAGAGGTGATGTCATGATATCCAGAATAGAAGACAAGTGGAAGAAGGCCCTAACAGAATTTGGGGGAATGGACTCCACAAAGACCTACGCAATACCAAAGAAGAGACCCAATAGAATCCTGTGACAAGTCACAGACCACCTCAGTCAGCAAATAATACCACATTACCTCAACAAAAACAACAGTGCAACACTGGCAGCCATCCACACAGCCATATGTGCTGCCATATCAGCCACTAGGACTAAAGGAAGAGAAACGTGAGATTAGCAGCAAAAGTAACGAAAAAAACAAGGAAATGCCAGCTTGGGAAAAAAGACTTCACAGAAGACAGGAGAATTAAGAGTCGAGGTAGGCCAACTTACCTAGTACCAATGGGGTAATAGGAGTAAGAAATTGAATGGAAAAGTGAAGAACATCCTCAAGAGAGACAATGTCCACAGTAAACACAACAACAAAAATCAGAAAATAGAAAAATACTTAGCAATGAAGCAGAACCTCCTCATACTCAGCAAGAAACTATGTGAATAAAAAGAGAGCTCCAAGAGGAAAATAAACAACTGAATTTTGATGAAAACCAGAGCCTTCTACAGAAGTGTCAGACAAGAAGGGAAAGACAGAAATGGACCACCCAAGCAGAAGATGATAGAGGAATTCTGGGGCAACATATGGAGCAGAGAAGTAAGACATAACAGCCGAGTTCCCTGGAAATAGAATCGGAAAAAACCAAGAATATACAAGAGGTGAGAGGATGGGAGATTCAGGAGAAAGAAGTACAACAGTCAAACCCACAACTAGTGAACCCCAGAAACAGATAACATCCACAACTATTGGTATAAGAAGCTTCACTTGTGCACACAATCACCTAGCAGGGCAGTTCAACCAAATCATAAGTCACCAGAGTTTCCTACAAAAGGAATCACATATCTGAAGGCTAAAGACCAAGATACAAGAAATCTGACAAAATACAGGCCAATCACCTGTCTCCCAACGATGTACAAGGTCCTGACCAGCTGTATAACCAAGAAGATATCAGATCACTTGGATTGGCAGAACATAATGGCCTAACAGCAGAAAGGATGCAAGCAGATGAACAAAAGATGCAAGGAGCAATTAACCACAGATGCTGCAGTTATAGAGCAAGCCTACAAGAAGCGCCACAACCTGTACACAGCCTACATCGATTACTGCAAGGCCTTCACAGCTCCATGCCTCACAGCTGATTAGCAGAAACATTGAAGATTTACAAAGTCAATCTGATAGTGACAAACTTCCTAGAAGCAACCAAAGCAAAATGAAGTACCACCATCAAAGTCGAGAACATCACAACCAGACCAATACCCATCAGGAGAGGAAACTTTCAAGAAGATGCCCTGAACCCGCTGTGGTTCTGTCTAGCACTCAACCCACTATCCACCATTCTTAACAGCTAGTATCGATATAACCTCAAAAGAAGGAAGGAAAAACCTGTATGCCCTCTCCCATCTGATGTACATGGATGATATCAAGCTCTACAAGCAGAGGCAGACTGGATCAAAAATTCTTACCAGGGAAAACTTATAGCGGCCTCATACTAGCGCTTATGGCCAAAATCACACCAGCCTCCAGCACACCAGGGTTCCCCTGATAAGTCTTATGGCCAGCCCACCTCTGTTCACAATGGAACTGAGAAGCAACTCAAACAGCTACTCAGGACCACCAAAGAATTTAGTAATGACATCAGGATGGAATTTGAACTAGACAAATGCAAGACCCACAAATTTCACCAGGAAAAATTAGTTAGCCAAAACTACCAGCTGCAGACTGGTAAAGAGATCGAATCCATGACAGGGGAGAGACCAACAAATACTTGGGGGTTGAGGAAGGCTCAACGGTTAGAGCACAAGGAGATCAAGGCCTCCCTGACCAAAAAATTGCATCAGATATACAGAAGCCTGCTCAAAGCAAAGCTGGACGGAGGGAACACAGTTAAAGCCATAAACACCTTATGCAGTCCAAGTGCCAGTACTCCTGGAGCTGGAGGATATCGTGAGAAAAACAAGGACATTGATGACCGAGTGCAGCCACCACCACCTGAAATCAGCCTTCGAGAGACTGACAATGGCTCGGAAAGAAGGGGGGGGAAGAGGCTTCATAGACCTCATCGGGCAACAGAACACAGTGATAGTGAACCTGAACAACTACTTCTGGAAAAACACAGTGCCACTCTACCAAAGCGAGGGGATCCCCCACACAGATGGAACAAACGAAGCTAGAAAGATGGGAAACGAAGACATTCAACGTATCCAACCCAGAGCAACGTATCAACTCTGTGGTACTACACTGACAGTGGTAGAGAATGAAAGGGACCTGGGGGTGGTGGTGCAGGCAGATATGAAGTTCTCTGAGCAGTGCAGACGAGCTGCAAGAGTAGCTCATGGTGTATTGTCAATGATATATAGGAATTTTTCTAGCAGGGATAAGGAGGTGATTATTCCCTTGTATAAGGCAATGGTCAGGCCACACCTAGAGTACTGTATACAGGCCTGGAGGCCTCATTTCAGGAAGGATGTAGAGCTGCTGGAACGAGTACAGAGAAGGGCAACTAGATTGGTGAATGGGACAAAGGGGTTCTCTTACGAAGAAAGGCTTAAGTTTTGCAAATTACAGTGTCTGGAAACTAGGCACCAGCGGGGTGATCTGATAGAGGTGTACAAAGCCTTGAATGGTTTGAGCATGCTCAATGCTGATGGGATTCTTCCTCTAGCTCAGAAAAATCACCTGAGAGGGCATAAATTCAAATTGAGGAAAGACAGATGTAGGATAGATGTGCGGAAATTTGCCTTTAGCCAGCGGGTGGTTGGTGAGTGGAACAGACTTCCATCCCTTGTCGTGGAAGTTGATAGCCTAAATAAGTTTAAGGCTCAGCTGGACAGGTATTTCGAACGAACAGAGGGGTGAAGTGGAAGTGGTTATTTTTATTTATTTATGTTACTTTTTTTTTTTTTTTTTGGCTGATGCTGCATAAGCTTGCTTTCTTGCATCAAATGCCTCTACTAATGCTAATGCTAATTCCATGGTAGACACTACAATAACCCCAGGGGCTCACATCTGGTGAGTATGGGCTTGGCACACTCAGGGTCCTGAGTTGGATATCATCGTTCTTCTCTTTCTTGGTGATTCCCTTCTACTTCTCTCTCTCTCTCTCTCTGTAATTTATAAATTTTTTTTTTTGGCCGGTGCAGCATAAGCCACAGGCTTATGCTGCATTGGTTTATATTGCACCATATGTCTAATAATAATAATAATAACCTCCATCAAAACCATACAGTTAAAGCAGCTTCCAATGCATAGATCACGAGCAGGACACTATCCCAAGACTGAAGGTTTCACGCTCACCATTCAAGGCTGGATAAACAACACTAGGAACTATATAAAATACATCAGCCTGGAGTGGCAGAGACATGGTGTCACACGGTTATAAGGAATGCAGAATTGGAATTTGGGGATTACGATGTGTACTGAAAGAATAGACAGGATAGCAAGGGAAGAGGGGTTATGCTGGTAGTTAAGAAATGCATAAAATAAGGCAGTGTAGCCAGTTGACATGGATGGACAGTGCAATGTTGAGTTAGTCTGGTGTGACAAAAGCACTGGGAAAGCAAAATTGAGAGTAGGAGTGTGTAATAGGCAAATGACTGTGATGAGTATAACGAACTGTACAGAGAAATAGAGTGGGCCAGTAAAGCAGATTGTCTTATAATGGGGGATTTTAACTTCCCAGATATAGACTGGAATTGTGAGTTGGTCACTCGCACGCTAGCAAGATGCTTGTGGATTTATTGCATGATTGTTTTCTACAGTAGACTGTTCAAGAGGCAACCAGAGAGAGTAATACTCTTGATCAGATCATTATTCATGCATTAAGAATCTGCAGATAAAGAAACCACTTGGTGGCAGCAATCACTGTACTGATTTGGGATTTACACAAAGATGTGTGTGTGTGTGTGTGTGTGTGTGTGTGTGTGTGTGTGTGTGTGTGTGTGTGTGTGTGTGTTATGGAGGTTTAATTGTGCATAAGTTGCTGTGCTATAGAGTGCCTACTCAGAGATGTAACCACCATCAGGGGTAAAGGGAAAGGTTTTTACTTTCCTGGAGGTGACAGTTTGTAAATTCTATGCAGTGGGACCAACTGATGATGTTACTAACAGCAAATTCTAAATGGAAAGCATTCAAGTAAGTAATCATGGATGCTACTAGGCTTTTTGTTCCAACCAAGAAGTACTGTTCAAGGTTTAGGCCTAAATGGATGTCAGATGAACTAATGAGACCTGTGGGAGAGAAGAAAAATGCATGGGATGCATAAAAATTATCAGGAGACTCAGAAGCTTACGGTAGATATAAGCTTGTCCATAATCAAGGCACAAAGGAGGTTAGGCAAACGAATGTGGATTACAGGAAATCTTTAGGTCTAATCAAGAAGCATGTGCTACGCACTGCTGCTCCTTCCCACCTGGCTACGGAGGTGCCTCACATCTGGTGAGTATAGGCTTGGCACACCCAGGATCCTGACCTGGATATCATCATTCTCTTTCTTGGTGATTCCCTCTCTCTCTCAGGGTAACTCAATTTTTTTTTTCTTTTTTTTTTTTGGCTGGTGCAGCATAAGCTTCGGGGTTCCTTGCACCATATGGCTAATAATAATAATAATAATAATATGAATGGGCTTCTTCTGGATCTGCTCTATAGGAAACATTACTTTTTTTAGCATCTATATACACTCCCAAGTATGACTGTTTATTTATGCATGAAATCATCTAAATGGCAACAAAGCAATTAACATCTTACATCTAATCACTCACATTCTAATGAGAATAATAGTTCTCTAGGTTAGCATTCTCAACTTTTTTTAGTTATGGATGACTTTTATATCTATGGAAGAAATCAGAGACCACATTTATTTTTGAGGTCATGGCCACAAACCACACATGAAAATATTAAACTATGCATTCAGATAATATTATTAACTATCTTTTTATAAACTTAACATAAATAGTATATGTTAATTTGTTACCAGCATACCTGTATTTCCAATCACTGTTAATGAAACTGTTGCCTACTGCAAAAATCTCTTACTGGCAAATTCTGCAGACAACTTTTAGAAGTTATACAGACCACAGATGGAGAAACACTGCTCTATGTTGTGAAAGTGCATCATAACTTACAGTAAATCGAAACCAAAAAAAAAAAAAAAAAACTGCACCATTTAGAGCAAGAGTTAGTGCCTAAAGGTACATGCAAAGATATAGTCTCAATCCCAAATTCAGAAAAATAAGAGAAAAACATAAAACAGTGCATCGACCCCACACAAGTTATTAGAGGTTAACTTTTTTTTTTTTTTTTATTATTAGTCAAGACATTTGGGAAATCCTATACATTTTCAATTTTTGATGCTTTGAACCTTATCCTAACGGAAATCTTAACTTTTATTTTTGCACATGCAGAATCTAAATAAAGACTACTACTGAAAAATACTTTCCCACTGGGAAATATTGTTCTCCTGTAAGTTTATAGGGCATGCAAGTTCAAACATTTGCAAAGGGCTGTCATAGTCATGTGATTCGCTTACAATAAAATGATATTTACTTGAGGGGAAGCCATAAGTCAGTCACAAGTTAGGCAGATGGGCTGAGAAGTGGCAACTGAAGTTTAACATTGACAAATGCAAAGTACTGCATACAGGTAGCTGTTGTTGTTTGGTTTTTTTTAGGAGCATTAGCAACTAAAGCCATATTGCTCCGGGGACCGGGGTTTAAGCCCATGACGGGCTTGAACCCCGGTCTAATCAAGAAGCGTGTGCTACGCACTGCTGCTCCTACCCACCTGGCTACGGAGGCACCATACAGGTAGCAGTAACCTAAGAGAAACAAACCAACTGTGTGGTACTACACTCAGGGAGATGGGAATGAAAAAGACCTGGGGGTAATTGTGCAGTCAGATATGAAGTTCTCTAAGCAGTGCAGATGGGCTGCCAGAGCAGGTCATGGAGTTTTGTCAATGATATATAGGAATTTTTCTAGCAGAGACAAGGAGGTGATTATCCATTGTATAAGGTTTGTTTGTTTGTTTGTTATTTGGTTTTTAGGAGCATTAGCAACTAAGGCCATATTGCTCTGGGATACACGATGGTCATTCCCTGACCTTTCTGCATCCTCCGTATTTGGTGCTCACGGGCTCGAACCCCTGTCTAATCAAAAAGTACGTGCTACGCACTACTGCTCCTTTCCACATGGCTATGGAGGCACCCCATTGTATAAGGCAATGGTCAGGCCACACCTTGAGTACTGCATACAGGTCTGGAGGCCTCATTTTAGGAAGGATGTAGAGTTGCTAGAACGATTACAGAGAAGGGCAACAAGAACAATGATAGGAACAAACAGGTGCTGTTACCAAGAGAGGCTTAAGTTCTGCAAGTTGCAGCATTGGAGACTAGGCACCTGTGAGATGATCTGATTGAGGTGTATAAGGCCTTGAATAGTTTGAACAGGCTCAATGCTGATTAGGTACTTCCGCTTTCTCATAGTAGGAACCTGCGGGGGCATAGATTCAAATTTAAGAAAGACAGTTGTAGAATAGACGTGTGTGGAAGTTTGTCTTTAACCAGAGAGTAGATTGCTGGAACAGACTTCCATCCATTGTTGTGGAAGTTGATAGCTTAAATAAATTTAAGGCCAAACTAGACAAACATTTGGAGTGACCAGATGGATGAAATGGGAATTTTTTTTTTTTTTTTGGCTGATGCTGTATAAGCTTGCTTTCTTGCATCATATGCCTCAACTAATGCTAATGCATTTGTTGAACATGCATTCAGTATTATAAACAAATGCAGTTTCATAAATAACTGGCTGAGCTTTTAACAATAAATGACAGAACGTTACACAGTGGTAAAAACCACTTTTTTTTTTTTTTTTTCACTCACATCAGGTTAACATGCCAGTTTAAAGACTGAGCTACACCAAGCAAGGTAATAAAGACTGTTTTCTTGGAACATCATTGCATTTTTATGCATTTCAAAATTCCTGGAAATATTATGAATACTGTACACTTTGAAAGAACTTAGGAACTCAATTCAGAAAAAACAATTACTAACATATAATACACTACCATAGCAAAGCAATGTATGTTGCATACAGCATTGGCAACCAAACTATTATTTGGAATAATTAATAGTTTGCCCATTCTTCCTACAGTCCAGACCTCATTCCTTGCAATTTCATTTATCCAATCCTTTTGAAGAGCAACCTGGTGGCAAAAAAAAAAAAAGCTGACTGCCAAACTTTGTACACTAATGGCCCTGTCCTTAATTTCCTTTCTGGTGTTTCACAAAATCAGGAAAAGGTCCACTGAGTTCAGTGGCAATCACTACAATTTTGGTCCTGTCGAGGCGCATCCAATGCACCCCATTCGCAAGACCCTGGGTATTTATACTATGTGGTGAAGATATGTTTTAATTTCATCATCATTTACATAAACCAATATGAGGATTTATGCAATTTTTTTTTACTGCATCAAGGGAAAAATATTAATTATGGAAAGTAGCCAAATCTAATCCGTTACACTCTTTCAATTTGCCTCTGAATTCCATACATAAAACTGATTTCAAAATAAAATGTCGAAATTCATACTGCGACTTACCTGTTTCCAAAAAACTGAATCACCCGTTTGACATGCTTAACCTCTTCCTCGCTAAATGACGAATAATGGAATAACAACAGTTTATTTATTAAAAAGATTTTAAAACTTATAAATTAAAAAAAAAAAATCACTCAAACAATCCCACACGTAGCAATACCCAAAAGCCACTCCAAATTCCCCACCAACAGACAGATCATTGTTTTGACACCGTTCACAAAATTTTATTACCTTTATAAAAATAAATAAAATACAATTCATCATAGGTTGATCAGACAAGTCAGTTGGTTTTAATTTTCACCCCATTCAATTTCGTATGATTCTTTAAGCACCTCGTAAGAGGTGCTTAAAGAATCATACGAAAATTAAAACCGCGAAAGATCTGCCTCAACTAAATAATAAAATAGAAAGCCAGAAACTGGGGAAAAAAAGAAACAAAAGACTATTAATTAATGATAATAATCACTGTAGTGCCGCCCCATATAAAAAGGCCTGGGTTTGAATCCCGTCAATAAATCAAGGAAATTTTATGGGCTTTTTTCACACGGTAGCCGAGTTAGTCGGTCTAGTACAAGGTTTTCTCTTTTGCAAATTCGGGTTTTTTCTTTCAGAAAACCAGGAAAACCAACCAGAACATATAAAATTTACTATATAATATTGGTGTAAATACACCATACTTTACCCATAGGTTTAACGACATAGGTAGTGTAAAGGCATCGTTTGATTTTATCTCATATTGTCGCTACCTTTGCAACGAGATATCAGGTATTGCATTACTTCGAATAAATACCGTTTCTCTAATAGAGGAGACTACTGTTATTTATTCTCAGTGGGCACCACCACCACCCAGACGGCACCGTTTGAAATATGGTATGGGATAAAGATCTCTGTTATCCTCATACTGTCCCTATAAGATTTAGGAGAGCAAAAAAGATGTAGGAAGGTGATAGTAGGAGAGGAGTGGAAGAAATCCCGTCGAAGGAAAAAAGGGAGAAAATTCCTCGAATAGGCAATGCTTCCCTAGAAGAGAAGATTGTTGTTACCTATTCTCAGAAACTCCGTGGCCATCACTCAAACAGTTCCACATGTAGCAATACTCAAAAACCACTCCAAATTCTCCACAAACAGATAGAAAAAGTTCCCCAATCAGTAATCAGTTCCCCCCCCCATGCGGCATCGTTTTCGAACTTGTTGGCTCACTCATCGGTGGGCGGGCAGATATCCTGGTAATGCATTAGCATTAGCATTAGCATTAGTAGAGGCATTTGATGCAAGAAAGCAAGCTTATGCAGCATCAGCCAAAAAAAAAAAAAAAAAAATCCACTTCCACTTCACCCCTCTGTTCGTTCAAAATACCTGTCCAGCTGAGCCTTAAACTTATTTAGGCTATCAACCTCCACCAAAAGGGATGGCAGTCTGTTCCGCCAACCAACCACCCGCTGGCAAATTTCCGCACGTCTATTCTACATCTGTCTTTCCTCAATTTGAATTTATGCCCTCTCAGGTGATTTTTCTGAGCTAGAGGAAGAATCCCATCAGCATTGAGCATGCTTAAACCATTCAAGGCTTTATACACCTCTATCAGATCACCTCGCTGGTGCCTAGTCTCCAGACACTGTAATTTGCAAAACTTAAGCCTTTCTTCTTAAGAGCACCCCTTTGTTCCATTCACTAATCTTGTTGCCCTTCTCTGTACTCGTTCCAGCAGCTCTACATCCTTCTTGAAATGAGGCCTCCAGACCTGTATACAGTACTCTAGGTGTGGCCTGACCATTGCCTTATACAATGGAATAATCACCTCCTTATCCCTGCTGGAAAAATTCCTGAATATCATTGACAATACTCCATGAGCTACTCTTGCAGCCCGTCTGCACTGCTTAGAGAACTTCATATCTGCCTGCACAATCACCCCCAAGTCCCTTTCATTCTCTACCACTGTCAGTTTAGTACCACAGAGTTGATACGTTGCTCTGGGGTTGCTGTTTCCCATGTGTAGTACTTTACATTTGTCAATGTTAAACTTCATTTGCCACCTCTCAGCCCATCTGCTCAACCTTTCCAGATCCTGTTGCAGCAGCATAGTGTCAGTAGTGTCCTTGACAACCCTGCCAACCTTTGTATCATCTGCAAACTTGGACATTAAGCTTGATATACCATCATCAATATCATTTATAAATACAGAAAACAATAATGGACCCAACACTGAGCCCTGAGGGTCTCCACTAATAACATTAGTCCACGATGAGCAGTGTCCATTGATTACCACTCTCTGTCTTCTCCCCCTCAACCACCCCTTAATCCATAGCAGCAATTTGCCTCCAATGTCACACTGCTCCAATTTGTGTAGCAGTCTTCCATGTGCAACAGTATCAAAAGCCTTTCTAAGATCCAAGTATATAATATCAAAGTTATTCCCTGCATCCAGTTCTTTTGTGACTGCATCATAGTATCCAATCAAGTTGGTCAGGCAAGACTTCCCCTTAACAAAACCATGCTGTGTCTGAGCTATAACTGAAGTCTTGTCTAAATGATCCTGCAGTGCTTCTTTAACCAGTGCCTCCAATAATTTTCCTGGAACAGAAGTTAAGCTCACAGGTCTATAATTACTTGTGTCAGCCTTTGATCCTCCTTTGTGAATTGGGGTCACATTTGCACATTTCCAGTCTATGGGTACCTCCCCTGAGTCCAAGGAAGCTCTCATAATTATGGCTAAGGGTTTGCTTACTTCCTTTGCTGCCTCCTTTAATATAACTGGATAGATCCCATCCACCCCGGGTGCCTTTCTTGTGTTTATCTTCAACAGTTTCTCCTCCACTTTACTCCCAGTTATTTCAAGATTCCGTAGCTTACTGCTAGAGTTGAATACACCTCTGGCATTCCCCTTGCTGAATAACTCCTCATGTGTGAATGTCGATGCAAAATATTCATTTAGTTTGTTAGCTACCTGAGCAGGATCATCAACAGTTGACCCATCAATATCAAGTGGACCAATCTGATTCATCCCCTTCCTTCTAGAGTTTACATAAGTAAAGAACTCTTTGCTGTTTTTCTTTGCATCCCTTGCCAAGGATTTCTCGTAATCTGCCTTCGCCTGCCTAACCTCCTTTGTAACTTGGTTGCATATCAACTTGTATCTATCATAGGCTTCTGTGTCATGTGTTAATTTATATGTATCCCATGCATTTTTCTTCTCTGCCATATGCCTCATTAGTTCATCTGACATCCATTTTGGCCTAAACCTTGAACAATATTTCTTAGTTGGTATGTAAACCCTAGTAGCTTCCAAGATAAGTTCTTTGAATGCTTCCCATTTTGAATTTGCTGTTGGTAACATCATCAGTTGGTCCCACTGTATAGAATTTAAATACTGTCTCAGTCCATCGTAGTCGCCTTTACGGAAGCAATAACCCTTCCCTTTACCCCTGATGGTAGTTACCTCTTTCAGTAAATCCCACTTCAGCACACTGTGATCACTGCCACCTAGTGGTTCATTTATCTGCAGATTCTTAATGCATGAAGAATCACTGCTGATAATCAAATCAAGAGTATTACTCCCTCTAGTTGCCTCCCGAACATGCTGATGTAGAAAACAATCATCCAATAAATCCACAAAAGCCCTGCTAGTGTGTGAGTAACCAGCCCCCAAATTCCAGTCAATATCTGGGAAATTAAAATCTCCCATTATAAGACTCTCTGATTTACTGGCCCACTCTATTTCCCTGTACAGTTCCTTATTATACTCATCAGAGTCATTAGGCCTATAGCACACTCCTACTCTCAATTTTGATCTCCCAATGCTTATGTCACACCAAACTGACTCAACACTGCACTGTCCAGCGATGTCGACTGGCTCCACTTCCTTGGTTTTTATGTGTTTCTTAACTAATAGCATAACCCCTCCCCCCTTCCTATCCTGTCTATCCTTTCTGTAGACGTTGTACTCCCCAAATTGCAGTTCTGCATCCCTTATATCTGTGTGACACCACGTCTCTGATATCCCAACAATATCTGCCTTTGATGTTTTGAGCAATACCTCAAATTCATCAAATTTATTTACTAAACTCCTAGCATTGGTGTACACGCAAGTATACCTGCACCTGTTTCTATTCTTAGCTACCCAATGCAAACACGCCATCACGGTTGCAAAGTTAATTCCACAATATGAGAGATGCCAATGGTGTACGTAATAATAATATTTTGAAGATTAAATTCGCAATGCATAATATGTTATGGGTTGAAATTAACTATATAATATTGGTGTAAATACACCATAGTTTACCCCTAAGTTTAACTACATAAGTAGCGTAAAGGCATCGTTTGAATTTATCTCATATTGTAGGTACCTTCACAATGAGATAACAGGTATTGCACTACTTCGAATAAACAACGCTTCTCAAATAGAGGAGACTACTGTTATTCATTCTCAGTGGGCACCACCACCGCCCAGATGGCACCATTTCAAAGCTTGTTGGCTCACTCATCGGTGGGCCGACAGGTACTCTGGTAATGCAAACATGCCATGAAAGTAGCCACAATATGAGATAAAATCAAACGATGCGTTTATACTACTTATGTAGTTAAATTTATGAGTAAACTATGCTGTATTTGCACCAATATTATACAGGATGTCTCAAAAATACACGATATAGCCTCAGGAATGAGTTCCTCATATGTAGACAATAAAAATATTTTATATCAACATAGTTCCAGAATTGCTTGGTTTCCGAGTTTTGAAGGTCTGTCTATGACACTTAACTGTTCACATCACCTTATAGTAATTGTTCAAAATGTCCACCTTCTGCCTAAATACAGGCTTCACATCGACGTCTCATGGACTCGCGAAGACGATGCCATATTCCTGGCATGTTTCGTATTGTCTCACAACCTGCCAAAATTCGATTGTGGAGAGTTTCCACATCAGCTACCGGAGTCCAATACATCAATGACTTTAAATAGTCCCACAAGAAGAAATCTACTGGGTTTAAATCAGCTGAGAGTGGAGGCCAGGCTCTACCTATCTACCGACCAGGAAACCTTCGGTTCAGGCAATTGCGGGCTAGGTGGCTGAAATGTGCGGGAACGCCATCGTGCATGGAGTGTGCTTGTTGACGAATGATCAGTGGCGTGTCGTCCAAGAAATCAGGCATGTTGTTTTCCAGAAAAGTTTCTGTACTATTATATTTAAGCCACCCGAATAATTAAATTCATCTGCCGTGCTGTTTTTTCTGTGGTAATAACCCCGGTACAGGAGGACTGTTTACCCAGGCCCGGTGCTAGGGATGGGCACCAGGCAGCAGCTGACCGTACGTTGGCTGCACCCTGGTAGCCTGACACACAAAAAAAACAATACACATTAATATTGCACACATACATTGACACTTTTCAGGCCCATTATGCAGAGTTTCTGCACCATACCAGAGAACAAAGGTAGAGATGGGCTAAGGCCTAAGAGCCAATATAAGATATAAGAACACACACACACACACACACACACACACACACACACACACACACACACACACACACACACACACACACACACACACACACACACACACACACACACACACAGTACCTTGATTACCATTATATAGAATGGATATCTATATATATATAGATATATATATATAAAATTGTGTGCGTGTAAATAAATTGAAAATGGAATGGATGCCGTGCTAATTAAGTCTTATGACTGTTAATTGCGTGTGTTCTATGGTCGATTTGTCTGTTTGCTGGACGAAAAACCCCAGTTTCTGTGGAAAAAACCTTGTTATCTACACCTGAGACCGACGAACTCAGCCACGGAGTGAAAAAAGCCCATTAAAGTTCCTCGCGTCATCGACGGGATTCGAACCCGTGCCTTTTCTACCCGGTGTGGGGAGGACGGTGACGATACCACTGTGCGACCCGCGCAGAAAGTTTCTGTACGCCTGCCCTGTGAGTTTGTTTGGAAGTACATGGGGCCCCAAATACCTTATCACCAAAAACACCAGCCCAGATGTTGAGGCTGAACCGCTGTTGGTGATATCACATCACCAACAGCGGTTCAGCTCACCAAATCCAAAGTTTTGGATTCCGTTTCGTGTGAACTGTGCTTCATCTGTGAATATCACTAAAGCAGGAAAGTGAGGAGTTATATCACACTGCTGCAAGAACCACTGGCAGAACATTACTTGTTCAGGGTAATTTGCTGGTGACAAGGCCTGTACCCGTTGCAGATGGTAAGGATACAGTTGGTGTTCTCGCAACAATCTTCAAATAATCGAACGTTGAACAGCCAGTTGCATTGCTGAGTGGGCTGATTCCAGGAGCGGCATGCACAACATCCAAAATCTTCTCCTCTACTTCAGGAGTGGTAGATCTTGGTCGTCCTCTGTCGCAGCACGAGGTGTAAAGGTCCCATGTTCACAAAGGCGGCGATGGATACCTTCAAACGTTTTCCTGTCTGGACATCTTCGTTCTATGAACCTTTCGTGGTACAAACGACGAGCCTCCAGAGCATTGCCGTCCGCCAAACAGTACATAAAGTGCATATCCACTTGCTCCTGATTTGAGTACATGGTCGGAATGGAAAACCACCAGATTCTGTCAGTACCTGGTGATGAAGGAAATCACCTGAGGGAGATAAGACATTCCGGTTAATAACTCGGGAACCAAGCATTTCCGGAACTACGTTGATATAAAATATTTTTATTGTCTACATATGAGGAACTCATTCCTGAAGTTATGCCGTGTATTTTTGAGACACCCTGTTTAGTTAATTCCAATCCATAACATATTATGCCTTCAGCATTTAGTCTTCAAAATATGAAATTTACGCACAAATTACACCTGAGATGTGTAATTTATGCGTATTTTTAGTTACGGGCCAATTGAGCGGCTCGTAACTAAAAATGTCTGTTTGTTTGCTTGTGGTTTTTTTTTTTTTTTTTTTGATTAACTAAATGCATCAGTCCAAAAAGATCTTTGCTAATGATCTACAACATGCTACCTGAACATTCAAATATACTGTATACGTATTAACTCTTCAGTTGATATTCAATTAAATAAATTAAAAATTTTAAAAACTGTAAAATTATTTTCTTAGAAGAAAAACGTATTAAGATATTTGGCTGTGGTCTTAAGATAACGAACGTTCTCATTAATGCAGGATCGATTGGTGACCTACTATAAAAAATCCAGATCCCATAGGAAACTGTAGTGGTTTACCGGTTCTCCTATGGTTTACCCCCATAGGAAACTGTGGTTTACCGGCTGCCATAAACATTACAATGAAAATAAACTCTCTCGTCTTAGGAGTTCATGTCTTCATTTAAAGAGGTTTGGATTGAATCACATCGGAGACCGAAAGAATTCTTAAATTGCTGTTCAGTTAGGACAGTATTTAGCCAATCTAAGCTGCAGGGAATGTGATTTCCCCGTGAGTTATTCTAGGATTGTCAGCCTACACAAACATGCAAATCAGTATTATATCTGTACAAGTCCATGAACCTGAATCTGTACAGATATAATATACAAATACGGTACGACCTCCGATGCTAATCAGCATTATAAATAATAACGACAACGATAAAATCTTGTAATAACGATTTTATCGTAGTGTAGCGCCGGTACACAAAGCCCGAATCACTATGGAATTGTTCCAGGAACACGACAATGACTTTTCTTTGCTGCAGTGGCCCTCTCAGTTAGCGGATCTCAATCCTATTAAACATCTTTGAGATGAGCTGGAAAGGTTGTTCGCTGCTGGCCTACACCTCCTTCGAATCTCAAGGAACTGCGTGACACACTCATGTTTGCATGGTACTCCATTCATGCACAACGTTTCAGCATCTTGCTCAATCCATGCTTAGACGAAATCAGTCTATTTTGAAGGCTAAAGGAAGCTCAACAAGCTACTAGATAGGTGTACTTAATAAAGTGGCAGCACAGTGTATTTATGAAAAGCATTCTATTCCAAGAATCAATTTTATCAAAAAAAGTCCACTTCTTATATTTTTCTGATATCAAAAAGGACAAAAACGAAACATTTTTTAAATGACTTGTTTATTGACTCTTGATTTTTTAAGGAGTCCTTATGTGCTGTAATGTAATAACTAGATCGTATGTATAGCTTAGCTTAATTTTCAGCACTCACCTTTGATAAACGACTTGTTTATTTATTTTAATATCTGTGTGTACTTCAGTTATATTAAAAATAACTTATTTAAAACTATGTCCAAGTCAATATTTCACAGGCAAAGAGAATATAGTTGTTTCTTTGAATTCAGATTTTAAAATTAAAACATAAAAGTACACTAAGCAGTATGCAAAAATAACAGGGTATTTTTTATGTAGATTGTCTATACCTTGCAAACTGCTACAGAACACAAATTATTATAGTCGTAATGCTCAGTAACCTTAATTTTATGATGACGCCTAGTTATGAACTCTGCTGAAGTGGGCCCAAGGAGGGTCGTATTTATTGAGATTCGGTGGCGCAATTTCTAAACAACTCCAAGCTCTAGGGGGAAAACGTTGGAATTTTCAAGGTGTCTAAAAACAGTCCTGACTATCAAAATCAAGAATTCCCGACTATCAAAATCGAGAAAAGTCTAGTTTCAGAGTTTCGGTTCAAGTTTCAATGTTAGTACTAGAATAGCTAAGTAATACAAACAGACGTAATTTTATTGCATCTACCAAAACACCGAAACACTCATACTTTTTCTCGCCAAAAATGTGACTGTCCAATTCCGCTATGAACTTTACCAAACTTTGCCTCAGCCATGATCTGGTAGTATATGCCAATTATCTGAAACATTCTGGCCAAATATCAAGTTCTTGATCCTCTCTTCTATTACTCCCAAATATGTTATATTTATTTTCACTGGTATCTTCTCTCCATCTAGTGAAAATGTACTACCTTCGTTCATTTTGTTGATTCTGTTCAGTGACTAATGCTCTATTTTTGAATTAATTTCTCTTCCCTATGATGTTTAGTTCCCATGATTTGCAGTCCACACCCTCTAGCACATTCTTCATACGAACATCGATTAGCACTGCTCGGCAATCTGGTTCCCCTTGTCTGAGCCATCTCCTCCAGACATGAATATAATATTCTAAATGCCACCTCACCATCATTTTATACAGAGAGACAATGAATTCCTTATCATCCCTACCTGAAAAATTCCTATAAATCATAAACAGATTGCCATCTTTCTGTCTAATTTTATGTTCACAGCACGGTAAATTTCATATCTAATTGTATCATAATCCCCAGGTTGTTTTCGTGCTTAACCACCTTAATTCCTCTCCCCAATTTATAAATACACCTGTATTTCTGTTCCCACGTGAAAAATTTTATACAGTAGAACCCGGATAAGGAATTCCTGCATAAGAAGTTTTCCCCTGTTTGGTTTCTTAAGTCCCAATTTCACCTCTATATACAGGGCGTTTCAAAAATGATGGTCAATAATTTAAAGGTGAAAAGTACAAACTAAAATAAGCAAAAAAAGTTCCAGTGAACATCGGGGCGAAAATGAACCGTTTCCGAGACAATGCACATTTTCTGTTAAGATCCGCACTGACTATGGGAGCACTCTGAGAGGGTAGTCTGTATTGCTGACACCGTGTATTGTAATGTATGGTGGCAGGGCCTGCCAGAGTACGAAACTTCATGCTATTCACACCCAAGTTATGCTGAATATAATCAGTTATACACAAATTTTTTTTCTTTCTTTGGTAGTTGTTGGCGCATCGGCTTCTGTGGCCATAGTGCAACTCCCAAGGTTTTTTTTGCAGTACTTTGATCCAAGCCCGAGGCGGGATTCGAACCCGCGACCTTTGGGTTGGCAGGCACTTTACCCACCCGGCTAGTCTGGTCGGCTATACACTAATGGTTCGAAATCAGACAAAACTGTAGGTGCTGTGGCAGCCAACTGCTTTTGCTGATTCTGCTCCTCTACCAACAGAGTTCAGCAATTTCTCTGCAAAACTTTTTTGCCATCTACCAGCTCCTAAGCGCCTAGACTCTCAAGCCAGCACACAGTATATCTACAGCTATTCTTTAAGCTCTATCAACTCAATTCAGAATGAAACACAGTTACCATAACCTGCTGAAACAAATCAGATCCAAACTGATCCAGCTATAATACAAACAACATACAGTGATATTCTGCTGGATATCAGCTCACTATGGAATACTCGGAAATGAAAACGCAGACAGACAGCAAAATAAAAAATAAATTCAAATGTAATTGATAGCCAGGTCCCTGTTCAAGACTACAAAACCATTATACGAACAGCCTACTGCTCACAAGGGAAAAATATATGGCAAGAATATAGGGACAGCAAACTTATGGAAATTAAGATCCAGCCTTTCTGGACTTCTAGCACCACAAAAGTAAGAAAAGAAGAAGTTGTTCTTGCAAGACCTCGCAGTGAATACCCTCATATAACTCATCTTTACCTTCTCAGAAGCGAAGACCCTCCATGGCGGTCCTCATGGGTAGCACAGTTAGTAGAACCGCTGTCCTCTCCGCACTGGATGGAAAAGACTTAAATTCGAGTCCTGTCGATGACGTGAGGAATTTTTATGGGCCTTTTTCATAACGTGGCTGAGTTAGTCGGCCTCAGGCGAGAACAGCTGGTGTTTTCTCCCGGAAACTTGGGTTATGCGTCCAGCAAATAGAAAATTGACCAAAGAACACAAGCAATTTACAGACAGTATACACGGAGAAATATGTCCTTAGTCGTTGATGCTCCTAAAACCCTACCACAACAACAACAACCTCCACGGTGTACTCGCTGAGATAATATTCTCACAGTGAAATATTTTACTTGACTGCTTCTATTATCAGTAGGTAAGGCTAGAAATAATTCCTATTTCAGGCAGAGGCGGATTTAACGGCGGGCGCACCGGGCGCGCGCCCTGGGCCCCGACTTCTGAAGGGCCCACGCAAAGCCCAACAAATTAGTTGAACATATTAGTTCCAAACTTTGTGATTATTATTATGCTATTATATTATACATATATTATATTCAAATTTTATTGGAAATAAAACATTAATAGTACATAATATTTTTTATTGTATTTTTAACATGTATTTTTATTTTCCATGTCTCTCTCTTTATTTTAAGGGGCCCAATAATTTCTTCTGCGCCCGGGGCCTCAACCGACCTTAATCCGCTCCTGATTTCAGGTAAGTTTACAGGAGCCTATAAAAATGAAGCACATATTGGGAAATGAAGCAAACCTGGATGAATTATTCTCTCATCTTTACAAACTTGAAATTATTATAGTAATTTTTATTTTATTTTATTCATTTATTATTTTATTTTGTTCGCTTATTTATTTTACAATTTCATTAAGAACACATAAATGTATTCTTTATGAACTGAGAAATATTTTATTTTCTCGCTACAACATTGCTAGCCTGCTCGCTAGATGGAAGCACGTGTACACAACTGCAAATGTAGTACAGTACGTACTGTATGTATATCGGTATTTAAACAAGTAAAAATAGATGTGGGTTCTGTTGAGTTTGTTTTCACTGTCGCCAGGAGGCGAATAAGACCAGCTACTTTAAAAATGAACTCTTGTCCTATATATCGATATCTAGAAGGGAAGACGCCTCGCCGGCTAAGTAGAAGAGGTGATTGCTCCAAAAATAAAAAAAGGCCCTTTCTCATACGTAGTTACAATTCATTCAGTTTTAAACTGAATATACACTTTCAGTTTAAATAATGAATTAAGTTAACAGTGTATATTAACTAAATTAACAATGTATATTTTCCACAGTTATTCAACAGTATATCATTTACACTCCATAACTACCTAATATCTAGGTCACAGTTTTCTTTTGTTTGTTTTTTATATTTATTATTCCAGAATATGAATGAAGGACCGTCTTAGTCACTTTTATTTGTACTCTGCTTAAAATGCTTCCTCATAGTAATTTGCCCTTATGGATTTAGAAGCACTTGAGAGGGTTTTGCATAACGTCATACATGTTTCCTCCTCTTTTCCGCATTCTTTTCAATAAGTACATTATACACTACAATTAATTTATTTCTGATCAGTTACAGTTATCACAAATACAGTAATTCAGTTCCTCCCTGTTGGCGTAGATTGTTATAAAACAGAAAATAAACATAACCCCAGGGGCTTACATCTGGTGAGTATGGACTTGGCACACCCAGAGTCCTCAGCTGGATATCATCATTCTTCTCCTTCTTGGTGATTCCCTTCTACTTCTCTCTCTTTTTCTCTCTCACGGTAACTCGGGAAATTTTTTTTTGGCTGGTGCCGCATAAGCCTCAGGCGTCCATGCACCATATGACTAATATTAATAATATAGTAATGATCAAATTCCAGTATTTTTCTTTATGAAAACTAAGTTTCTAAATTTCGAAATAACTGAAGGTTTTCAAAATTACTATTCGGAAGCCAAACAAATGACGTTTGACCTAAACTCGCAGAAATATAATGGATGGTTGTTTCCGGGAGAAAAAACAATGCTCCCCTTGTCTGAGACGGACTGACTCAGCTATCAGTGGCGTAGCCAGCATTTTTTGTCAGCAGGTGCATTCACAAAAAAAAAAAAAAAAAAAAAAAAGAAAAAAAAAGCGCCCTTTGCTTTCTAAAAAATCGCCTCAATACCAAATTTCGGCGTCAGGGAATACAATATACTTGCTGATCCTACCCTGGCTATGCCACTGTCAGCCATGTTGTGAAAAAGGCCCATAAAATTCCTCACGTCATTGACGGTACCCGAACTCAGGTCTTTTCCGCCCGGTGTGTGGGGACGGCGACTCAACTAACTGTGCCCAGAAGGGCCCTTGTGTCACAAGGGCCCAGAGGGTGTGAATATAATGGACCTTTACCTATGCATCCATTCGCAATAAAATTGCACTGAATTAATTTCTTTTCAGGATTTGGAAGTATGGATAAAACTAAATCGAAACGGGTCGCATTCACTTCACAAGTGAATGCGATCCGTTTCGATAGAAACTAGCCATTGCCTTAAAGGATGTACTATTTTCGTTCGCTCTCGTGGGCAATACCCGTCACGAGGTGGAACCCCCAATCAGGGAGAAATAATATAAGAGAGCAATAATAATAATAATACTTTTTTGGTGGACTTCTTTTTGACTTTCTTATCAGACAATGTTCAGCGACCCCTAATTGATCATGACAATTCTATTTTGTGTTTTTAATTTTTTAAATTTAATTTTTAATTACTGTTTCAATATGATATCGTTTAATAACTAAAATAACTTAAACGAAAACAATTAAACGAAATAATTTCGTTATAAAATTTTGAAATTTTATTTATGAAATTCTTGAAATAATTAGTGAGAAATAGTTTTCATTTTACGTAAATGTTATACATGATATGCACCATTTTATTACGATAATAAAAGGGTTTTTTTTTTCTGTTTTTTTGCGCAGTTTTTTCTCTTGTAGCCTTCGACAAAGCGTGGTGCAGCTAAATACACTCAGCCCGTTAGTACCACGTCACAAGGTTGTTTCAGATGCTTGTTTGTTTTTCCATTTCATTGCCAAAGGGTACAGTACGAAAGGTTAAACTTTACTGGATTTTGAAATAAACGCTATGGTGTACACTGCAAAAATAGGCAAGAATGAACGCCTCTGTTTTAAATTCCCAAGTTTTTTTTTTTTTTTTTTAAATTCAAACAGACATGGCTCTGTAACCTTCAGTTGATGTTGTTGAAACAGGGTTTTAAGAGCATATTACTCCGTGCAACCACCCCAGGGACTCACATCTGGTGAGTATGGGCTTGACACACCCAGGGTCCTGAGCTGGATATAATCATTCTTCTCTTTCTTGATGATTCCCTTCTACTTCTCTCTCTCTCTCTCTCAGGGTAACTCGGGATTTTCTTTCTTTTTTTTTTTTTTTTTTTTTTTTTGCTGGTACAGCATAAGCCTCAGGCTTCCTTGCACCATGTAGCTAATAATAATAATAATAATGTCTGTAAATTGTGTGTGTTCTGTGGTCAATTTTCTGTTTGCTGGACGAAAAACCCAAGCTACCGGGGGGGGGGAGGGGTAATATGCTGCCGTTGCCTGAGACCGACTAACTCAGCCATGTTCTGAAAAAGGTCTATAAAAATAGCCCCAGGTCATCGAGAGGACGCGAAATCATGTTGTTTCCATCCGGTGTGAGGAGGACGGCGATTCTACCAACTATCTACACACGTCGGTTGATGGTTCAGAATCGTATACATGTTTATATGAACTTTTTTCATTGCTTTCACGGTCCTGAATCGATTCTGGAAGTACGGCAAAATATATTATGAAACATCCTGTACACAGGTATAGTCTGCGTGCGTGATTCCTTCAATGGTGTGTGCGTTGTTGTTGCTGTTGTTTTTATTTATTTATTTTTTTTTTTCTAGTAGGGTTTTAGGAGCCTCAGCGACTAAGGCCATATTGCTGCGCGTATGCTGTCTGTAAACTGCGTGTGTTCTGTAATCGATTTTCTGTTTGCTGGACGAAAAACCTGAGTTTCCAGGAGAAGAAGCCATGCTACCTTCCCCTGAGACTGACAAACTCAGCCACGTTGTGAATAAGGTCCATAAAAATTCCTCCCGTCAGCGATGGGATTCGAACTCAGGCCTGTTTCATCTGGTGTGGGGAGGACGCGATCCTCCCAACTGTCCTACTCACGTGTGTTTGTGTCCGTGCGTATGTGTGTGTGTGTAACGTGCGTGAATGAGGAGACGATTTACTGTCTCTAGATTTCATTTCCATCCAGGATCCGTTTATAAATCAATCAAAAAAACTAGGTGTTGAACTAAATACTGGTGCATAATCAAGACATTTTAAAAACCCCATGTATTTCACCAGTTGCTTTATGAATTAAACCTTAGGCATGCAAGCTAAACAAAATTCATTATGAGAAAATGTACTGTACAATATTTTCTTGGTTCGGTGATTTAGGATGAATTCCGATTTTATTTTCCCATTTTGGATGCAACGAAAGATTTGGAATATTTGGATCTCGATAAAGGTGCGTGTGTTAAGCGCCAAAGCAACGAAGGATATGAGGCTACAGTATTTATATCTGCAAATTGCGTGTATTCTCACGAAACTCTCACCTGAAACTGACTAACTCACTTATGTTGTTGAAAAAAATCTCATAAAAATTCTTCGGTCATTGACGATATTCAAACCCAGAGATTTTACATTCGATGAGGGAAGAATGGTGATTTTATCCACTTTGCTGCATGAGAGGGCGTCGATAAAGGCAAAAACGGTAATGACTTATAGTTCTCTTCAGGGATAAGGCAAACATGATAGTTTTCCTACTCATAGCCTGAACTAGAATTAGGTGCAATATAAAAGCTGATTGAATCGCTTTTCTTCTTTTTCAACCGTTGTCAATTCACTGCTTGACGAAGGTATTCTCCAAGTCTTTCGTCTTGCTGCTGTTGCTGCTGCAGCTCCCATTCATTGCACTTATGCAGTTTTCTGGATTGTTCATCTCTGCATCGTATTCCAGGGCTTCTTCTTCTTCCTCGTTTACCATCCATTGTTTTCTATTCCAATAATTTTTCGGTCCGTCTTTCCTCACTTCAATAAGTCAAGCCGATATCCATATTTACATCTTGCAATATGTCCAGCCGATTTTCTCTTTTAGCACTTAATATGTGCTATACAATATAATTTTAATGTCAGTCACCCCTGTTTTTTTCTCTGACCCACTCATTTCTCATTTTTGTCGCTTAGGGTAATTCCTAGTATGCATCTTTCTGTCTTTTTTTTTGTGTTATTTTAAGTCTTTGGCTTTGTCTTGGTATTATGACCTCGCCAGTAGCACGGTGGTTATAATCATCTTTCTTCGCAACAGGTGGAAAAGGCATGCTTTCGAATCCCATCAATAACGCGAGGAATTTTTATGCGTGTTTTTTTTTTTTTTTACAGAACATGGCTCAGTTAGTCGGTAAGAGGCGAGGGTTCCATGGTGCTTTCTCTCCAAAGCTCTGGTTTTTCGTCCAGCAAACAGATAAAACAACCACAGAATACAAGCAATTGACATAAATAATATACTGAAGCCTTATAGCCTTAGTTGCTTTAGCAATTAACACACATACATAGATCACCTGAGATAATACATGGGAACTAAAAAACTAATACAGGTTTTCTCCAGACACACATTGAACTGATCTCTTTTAAACATTAACTGTGAGCTGCCCGTTAACCCTAGTCGTTTTTGAGCCATATAAAAACCAAAAACCACGCCATACACACTTTGAGCTAACTGATGACATTTGTATGAAAGTCTGAATTTGTACTTTTGCGTTTCTTAACACTTTTATTATAGTTTTAAGTTTCAAAGATGAACTATTTGAGGAAAGTGTACTCCTTTCCAGGGTTCTTAGTTTTTTGAATTACTTATATTTTACTTAATTTTCATTCTCATTCTTCATGCTTTAACTATGCGACCAGGATGCAAGTTTCGTCCTCTAATGCCATGCTAACTTATACAATTGTACAAGAGGAGTTGGAAAAGTTCGTAGCCTGAGTATGAAGGGTTTATTTGAGGAGTCTGGTAACACGTTACTTTTCAAGAGTCGCCTTTGGAGTCAATACACTTCACCAGTGCTGCAATGCGTTGATTCCAGCTGTGAATAAAGTCTTCTCTAGGCGTCCAAGAAAACATCCACTGCAACAATGAGTCATTGTCGGTGGAAAATTGATGCCAACAAGATAATTTTTCAAACTGGGAAATAGGCGAAAGTCCCATGGCGCTAGATCTGGTGAATATAAGAGATTGTCCTAGATTTCAATTTCGCACTTATGTAGGCAGCCATGGCAATGACAGACTTGTGAAGACGTGCATTGTCTTGGTGGAACAAGACTGCTTCGCTGAGTTTTCCTCGTCATTTGTGTGTGACTTTTACATGCTTATTAATCAGTTCAAACTTATTAATTAACAAGTTTATTTAATAATCATAATTAATTTAATTTAATATTTAATAATAATAACTAGTTTAATTAATAACTACTAATAATTAATAATTATTAATCAGTCCAAACTAGAATTCAAACAGGCTAAGAGTAAAAAACTTGCTTCTTGTCCAAATGGTAGTCGAGCATTCTGGTCTCTTGCAAAAGTTATTGGCCGCAACTTTGGCCCATCTCTGTTCCCACCTCTGCCAAAACCAGATTGTTCTGTTGCCACATCAGCCAAAGACAAAGCTGACCTGCTAGCCTCCTTCTTTTCTTCTAACTCATGTGTTGGTGAACTTGGTAAATCACCTTCTACTATTCCCAGTACACTCCATTCAATGCCTCTGTGGTCTTCCATCAAAAGGATGTCAGAAGATTTTGAACAACCTCGATGCTAAGAAAGCTCCAGATCCTGATGGTATTTCTCCACTTGTTTCAAAACTTGTGTTCCTGAACTTACTCCTCTTTTGTGTCTCATTTTTTTCACTTTCTTATTTCAATGGTGTTTTCCCTTCTGCTTGGAAATTTTCTCATATCCAGCCAGTCCCTAAAAAGGGTAAAAAATCCCTCCCATCCAATTATCGTATATTGCATTTACTTCTACTCTTTCTAAAGTAATGGAGAAATCAATTAACCCCAAATCTTAAACTATCTAGAAACCTTTCATCTGATCAACGATCGCCAGTATGGCTTCCGTCAGTGTCGATCCACTGGTGATATTCTGACTTATGTTATCCATCTGTGGACAAATTCAATGGAAAAGTTTGGTGAAACTCAAGCAGTTGCTCTTGACATTTCAAAGGCTTTTGATCTTTTGTTTGGCATAAAAGTCTTCTAAATAAACTTCCATCTTATGGTTTTCCAACTGTTTTTTGTATTTGGGTATCCAATTTTTTCTCTGACAGCTCAATGCGGGTTATGGTAGATGCTCTCTGTCTTATAACTGCTCCACTAATGCTGGTGTTCCCAAGATTCAGTTCTTTCTCCCACTCTTTTCCTCTTGTATATTAATGACCTTCTTCCATTGATCAGAAATCCCATACATAGTTTTGTTGATGATATCACATTGCATTCCACCTTCCAATTTGAGAAACCTTGCCCTGCACAAAAACTTCAACTTCTCGAATATCCACTATCAATTTCTTAAATTGTAATCTCCAGGTAACTTCCCAATGAGGTCAAAACTCAGTCTAAAACATAGTCCTGACTTATATCTCGCAAAAAAGAATTCTTCTATGCATATCTTCGATGATACTCTGATTTCTAGATTTCATGGTAATCCCCGATAGAGATATTGGGGATTACCATGACTTCTTGGCTCTCTTCGCATAAGCACATTACAAATATTGCTTCATCTGCATCTAAAAAAAAACGGGTTTCTCCGTTCACTCTGTACAAATCGCAGCTCCGCCCTACCATGGAATATTGTTCCAACGTCTGGGACGGTGCTCCAAAACCTCTCTCAGGTGTCTAGATTCCACTCAAAAAAGGGGAATTAGGCTAATTAAAAACTTATCTCTAAGAGAGTCTCTCCGCTCTTTGTGTTTGCGCGGTAGCACAGTGGTACCGTTACCGTCCTCCCCACACCGGGTGGAAAAGGCCCGGGTTTGAATCCCGTCGATGACGCGAGGAACTTTAATGGGCTTTTTTCACTCTGTGGTTGAGTTAGTTGGTCTCAGGCGTAGATAGCAAGGTTCCCCCCCCCCCAAGAATCTGGAGTTTTTCGTCCAGCAAAACAGCCAAATCGACCAGAGAACACACGCAATTTACAGACAAAATAAATACATGGGTAGATGTAATCATTTACGGGTGACCATAATATCATAATTTTTTTTTTCTCCGCTCTTTGTCTCATAGACGTTCTGTTTCTGCTGCATGCCCTTTCTATAGATACTTCCATGGGCACTGTTCTTCTGAATTGACTTCTATAATTCCAGCTCTCTCTTCCAAAGCAGTCCGAACACGTGCCGCAACTAGTTAATATCCTTTTACTGTCCAACTTCACACTCACAGAACCAACTTTTGTTCTTCCTCATTTATTTACTCAGCTTTCATTTTCTCGAAAAACATTCCTTTATACGTATTTCCTGAAAATTACAATCTACAGAAATTCAAGTCTATCGTCAACAAGTATATTCGTTCATCTTCTGAACCTTCAGCCCATGCACAATCCTAACTATTATAGGTTCTTTACCTCTAGTGTTTTGGATTTTCATAAAAAAAATTGCAAATGCATCACAAGCTCTGTGTAATATGCCCCTAAGACTGTCTGACCTTTCCGAAGGTAATCCACTATGCTTCTATGCCATTACCTTTCCAGCAGAAAGAAGCAACTTAGCTTTCCTTAAAGGAGAAGAAGAGCTGGTTTTCCACTGTTGAATGCTCCTATGCCTCTTGCTGAAAGCAATGGACTGACGTCTAATCCATTGTCACAAACCTTGCAAGGAAATTTGCTGGATCTGTTCGAAAACGATGCAAATGTTCACTTGACTTGAGAACTCTTGTGCGTTTTTGGGCTGCTATAAACAACTTTAGGACCCATCGTGCTGACACCTTTTTCATAACGATACCCTTTGTTATTTGTGGTACGCAGGTTCAGATGAAATGCTCAAGACTCTGACAATGTACCGAACTGTCACTCGTCCATCACTCATTAACAGATCATGCATACTGTCAACAACCTCTGGTGTGTTGAACGTTACAGGTCTGGTTTGATGAACGTTACAGGTCTTTCACAACATATGCCACCTTCCATCCCAGTTCTCCCAATGTTGTAACCATATCCTCATGAATGCCTTTGGCATTAATCCCTTTTTTCTCAAATATTGGATGACTGTATGGCAACTGCTTTTTTCCATTTTTCCTAATTCACACAACTTTGTTGACTTCAGGAACTGTATTTAAAGAAAGAACGTTATTGAAACTGTATGAAACTTTGTGGTTACTAGTTGAAATGTTTTACATTAATTACAGAAATTTCTAACACTCTTCCACTACCCTTTCATACTTGGGCCACGAACTTTACAAACTTCCCTCGTATCCGGACTTGTAACCAATGGCATAAGTGGGATAAATACCGTTTTTTAAGTACCATGCAAGTAGGTCCTTTTCCTTGCCGAGAGAGAATATAATCGTTTGATATTACTGTTTAGGTGTCCCCAAAACTGATTGTATTTAGTGGCTGCCCTACGCAGTAGGGGGTTCCCAGTAAATTGAAATAACTACGCTATACTTATTTCCCATGTGTCTAATAATGAAGAATCATTGAACTAAAATATTGATCTTCAATATTCAGTAGTTATTGATAATTACTGATGACTATTGAATTAGTGACTTTCGTCATTTTTGATCATGAATTATACTTATTTCAGCTAACAAAAGAAACAGGCTGAATGCATAGCAAGCACGTGGAATCCCCGAGGCAGCCGGCAACTACTGGTCCCGTTAATTTGTTTCCTTGCTCTACTAAGCGTAATGTTACAAGTGTGTAGGCCTCCTACGACCAATCAAGTCATAGCACACCTGTACGCATTCCGTCTGTGTGTCTGTTTGGCTACCACCGGTTCTCGTATACAGTACAGAACAATCGTTCCGATAGTTGACACCTGTTAAGGGGAAAAGACTGGTCCTACATCCTAGCGTTCCATTTAGCCGTCGACAACGATATCAAGATGGTCATGTTTACCATTGGATCCAGCGCTAGCAATGTAAGTGAAACTTTTACTCGTTATCCACATTCATTCACCATTCACACAGTAAAATGGGTTTTTGTGTTAGTGTGGATATATTAGCATTGCGATTGCTTGTACTTGTCTTCATTTTATGCGTTGTGTCCTCAGTGAAGTTGGGTCACCCTATTTATAGTTAATTAGAAAGCAATTTTCCTCTTCACTAAGTTTGTGGGTGTGCGCTTTTCATCTATAGGATCTATAAGACTAGATCCTGTAGATGAAAAGTCAATTAGTAGTCACACACCAATTAACATATCTCATTATTCCTAAACAATATTTTGATTAATCCATTTTATATATATTTTACATTTTAAAACTTCTACAATGTTGAGTTTTCGGACACCCTTACATACACTAAACGGAACACTGACAAAATAATGACAATAAAAATAATAATAAACATAATAAAATCAAATAAACAGAATACAAGCCCTGTTGTTTTAGAAACACTGTTCGTTGTTAGCTAGGCCCTGTCACAGGGCCGTGCCGAGCCATTTTAGTACCTGAGGCAAGAATAGAAAATTTCACCCCATTGTTAATGATGGCAACGTTGGCAATTATTTAATTTTTATTTTGGCGCCCCTTTCAGCTTTTAACCTGAGGCAAGAGCCTCGTTCGCCTCACTCTCGGCATGGCTCTGCCCTATCAAATCGACTGCCACAAAATAATTATAATGAAGTAGTAATTTCGCATTGTCAAACCTTCATTATTAGCACAATGCTTATGATTAATATGCTTTTGCACTTTGTGTTTAAGGCCTGTGTTCGAATCCAGTCATAAGGGAATGAATTTTTATTCTTTTTTGGCAACGTAACCGAGTTGGTCGCTCGCATGAGAGGGTTGCAAGGTTTTATCTTCTGGATAACGAGAGGTTGTTTTTTGTCCAGCAAACAAGCAAACTTACAGAAGAATACATGACATTACAGACAATATACTGATGCCTCACAGCCTTAGTTTCTTTGGCATTTAATACACACCTATATCCATTGTCATCGTACGGCTGTAACAAAGAGTTGTTTTGAATACTTTTCAATAATTGGTTGAATATATTTTTGAACACTTTTGAATAATTGTTTGAAGATATTTTTGAATACTTTTGAGTAATTGTTTTAAGGTATTTTTCAATACTTTAGAATAATTGTTGTATTTATTTTTGAATAAGTAACGGTATATGTTCGAAATTCTGGGAAGTAATCTAGGGTCCAAGATAAGAATAAAAAAGGCATATAAATGTATTTTGATTCTGAATGGTTGCGGATGTTTGAGTTTTAAAAAATGCCGATGAAGTTTTGAATGGTAAAAAATAACAAAAATAATGATTAAAATAAATAAGAACAAACAGATACGTACCTAGTAAATGTTTGCTCATACAAGTGTGTGTTTTCTTGTTCCAATTTATTTTTTTATTAGTTTTCACCCTTCACCATTCAAACTCTACAGCCATTCCCCCCCACTCCACCCTTTAATTTAAACCAGCTGTAGCTCTGTAATCATTCAGTAATTAGACACATGTTTAGATTACTTTGTTTTTCTTATTTTGTATCCTAAAATATATCCATGATTTTTTTTCCACATATTTTTGATACACCAGTATATGTACAATCGTGTCTAGTACATAAATTGGAACTATTATTTAACTTTGTCATTCTTTTTACTAATAATAACTCATAAAAAGAACTGAATTACTGTATTATATTATTCTATTAAAATATTTTAGTATAGCCATTACATACAATAAAGTTTATTTGTTTGCTTATATTTATTTATTTATTTATTTATTTTTGCCTGTTTTAATTCTTGAGTGGCGCTGTGATCACTGGATTAAAAAATTACTCTCGATAAGAAACAGAAAAGTGTGTCGTCTGCTATGTAATAAAGTACTAATCTGTACTTTAATCACGTACTGCCATAGCAATTGCCATTGCTAATATTAATCAGGATGTGTGACAGGGAAACTCCCTAAATGCTGATGTTTGTAGGGAACAAATGGCGCACTGTGAGTAAGATGGATCAAAATTTTGTAGCATAGTATTCGAAAACAGGTTGGAGTGACAGCAATTTTTAAATTTAAAGAAGTATATACATGTATAGTATTGTATTTACTGACTACTTTGTATACGATGTATAGGGTGAGCTAAAAGTCAGGGCACACTTTTATTTTCAATTTCCTAGAAAAGTATAGAAATATTGTAATAGAAACTAAACTTTTATTATTTAATAAACCCCATAATTTTTACGGTCATGCAAAAGAATATGTTTAATTGTAAAATGGTGTCCATTAGCTTCAATATGTGAAATAATAATAGAAATTATTATAATTTCTGTTTTTTTTTTTTTTTTTTTTTTTGATTCTCTGCGTATGAGTTTTCTCCAATAGACATAGACTTTTAAATAAACTCACATAAAAAAAAAAAAAAAATCTTCATGGATTAAGCTGGTGACCAGAACGGTCACTCGATAGGGATACAACACCCGATCCATTTGTTTGGTAATTTTTAAGTTCCCTAATTTAATCCTGTATTGAAAAAGAGATCTTTCCTTCAATTTTAGGATATGCAAATTATTATAACACTGATAAATAGTTGTCTGAAATAACATTTCTGTTGGGGAAAAAAAAATTGTCCAACAATCTCCTCAGAAGAAATTCAGTCCCAAAACCTAGACAAAAAAAAAAAATATTTTTTTTTTTATTGACACTTTAATTCTTTTCAAATATTAGGGTTCTTAGTAGCCAAATGATTACAATTCTGTGTGGCCACTTAACCTTGAAAGTTACCTCACAAAGAGGATGGTAGCAGGATAGTCGCAAGCTGAGGTGACCAGAACTTGAAATATGTCAAGAGATTTCACAGTAATGGCGACATCTTGATAGGGAACAAATGTCGCAAAATGCAGCTTTAAGCTCGGAAATCAGAAAAAAGAAAAAATAAATAAAAATTACCATCATCTTAGTAGCCTTGTAGGACAAGAAGGTCTCTTAGAATTTTGCTTAAATGAATTAGTTTTGTCCTTGTAATACGTGTCCATATTATTAAAAATATATGGACACGTATTTTTTTTCATGCAAGTAGGCTGCAAAATATATTTGCAGCCTACTTGCATGTAAAATAATCAAAGAGATTCTAAGCCTTTTTTTTTTTTTTCGCTGATATAAGACAATAATGTACTGCTATGAAACATTAAACCGTCCTCCCCACATCGGGTGGAAAGAACCTGAGTTCGAGTCCCATCGATGACGAGAGGAATTTTTATGGGCCTTTTTCACAACGTGGCTGAGTTAGTCGGCCTCAGGCGAGGAGAGCGTGGTTTTTCCTCCCGGAAACTCGATTTTTCGTCCAGAAAACAGAAAATCGACCTCAGGATTGACACAATTTACAGACAGTGTACACGGAGCAATATGGCCTTAGTCGCTGATGCTCCTAAAACCTTACAACAACATAAGAATAAACATCATATATGTATCTTGCTATCGCTTATTTATACCAGCAAGTTGTTTTGACTTTAGCAATGAAAACAATTTTGCTATTTAAATCAATAAATATTTAATAATAATTTTATTAATAGCGTTTCAATAAATATTTAAATATTTTAAGTCCCTTTCCTAAATATAACTGGCATTCAGCTTACATTTGATATTGATGAGAAATATCTTTAAAATATCGATTGTAATCTACAGGCATAAGCAACCACAGCAGTTCTAAAAGGCCTCTACGGCCCTATCCAGAAAACATGAGCACTTTCGGCCTTCACCTGCAAAAAATAAAAGTTACTATATAGTTGGAGAGGGCGTTACTTCTGAATTTCCCTCGTACAAGACATGTGTGTTGGTTTGTAGGTCGTAGCTGTTGCAACACATAACTTTAATTATATTTCGCAATACAGTAGTTCCTTTGTCTATTATTCTTTACGCCCTTTCCTATCAATGCAGCTGTAGCAGATCGAGTTTGAATTCATGTCACAGGAGTAGCACTGAGAAAATTTAAACAACTTTCTTGACAATTAAAAAAAGTTCCATCTTGCACACATTGGTGCATCTTACTAGCATCACTTAAATCTTCCTTATTTTTGGCAAATTAATTGATTATGAAACTGATAGACAGCAATCTTGGCGATACAGCGAGGTGCAAATGGATTTGCCAACGTCCTAAGTTTTCTTATTGTCTCCCTTTAAATTATTTAGGTCAGAAGGTGTCCATATTATTAAAAAAAAAAAAAATATATATATATATATATATACGAAGAAAGCAATTATGATTATGCCTCAGCTGCTCTGGTCTTGATAGTAGCTTTTGTTCTTGCTCAACTTTATTGATAAAATATATTTGCAGCCTATTTGCATGTGAATATCTTTGCGACTAAAAGAAGACAAGGACTCTTGTCTTCTTTTAGTCGCAAAGATGACAGAGCAAACAAAGCTAGTTTTTTGATAGCTTGAAATATTGCTCGTGCCAAACGTCCATATGGAGAAGGAGAATTTATTAAAATAAATCACTAAAACTAAATAAATCGTTATTATTATAACTGAATTTAAATCTCAAGTGAATTATGCAACTTGTGGTTTTAAACAACTTTTTTTTCCTATAAAAATCTGAATCGACATCTCGGAAAAACCCTTGATCGTGAGTAATATTGTCGATAAATCTGAATTACCATGGGCTAAGTGCTCGTCCCACTGTAGATGGTCTCAATACTGTATTAGCATTTGTTATGTACAGGCACAAGCAATCATATCGGTGATAATATTGGAAAAAGCGCCTAATGAAATAGTGACATCTGCTGAATGCTAGAGTAGCCATTCATATTCATGAAGCATGACATAATAACTTAGTCTTCCGAAAAAGTTATGAAACCACTATCCGTGTGGTGTGTCGATAGCACTAAAATATTATTTAAGCATGCTTTTCAATCGATGTTTAGATGGCCACGACATGCAAAAGATTCCCGTACGTCTAATCTACGTGCCCAGTCTTGGTCGAATTGGGAATTTACTACCGAGGCAATTCAACAAATGCAAAATAATATTCCTATATTATTACGTGAGCAAAAAAATTCGTGCGGCTTTTTCAAGGCCTAACAAGCATGAAGTGTGGTAAAATAGTGAAAAGTGACGAAAAAATGGCTGCCCCGATTACAATTATTCGACTTTTTTGAGTTTGAGTATAAATAAACTGACATAAACGCTGAACAAGTAACCCGTAAGATATGCATGGCAATGGACATAGCGAGTAAACGCACAGCCTAAAAATAGTTTCAAAAAACTAAAATCAGATGATGAGTCACTTGATGACGGACCCCGTGAGAGTCGAACAACCGCCTTGAATCGGATTCAAGCCAAACATGCCAGGTGCTTGGCAGAAAGATTCAATGTGAGTGATGAAACCATTCGTTCACATTTTCAACTAGGAAAAAGGTGCACAAGCTGAGCAAACGGGTTGCACATTAAAATCACAGCCGACAACAAACTCCAGAGACTATCAATTTGCTTTTCGCTGCTTTCACGTCACAATAATGAACCATTTTTGGAACGGTTGCTGGTGTGCGAAGAAAAATGGCTTATGGCAGTAACATCAAACAATCCATCGTAGTGCATCATCCTATGAACCAGTGCCGCACAAATTGAAGCCCTCACTTCACCAACAGATTTTGTCGTTTAGCTGATGGAAAAGAGCTGGTATTATCCATTACGAGCTTCTGTCCTCTGATCACAGGAGACATAAAGTGTTTTTATTATTTTCTTTAGGTCTGCTTTAATTTTATCCTTAAAGTCCTCACTAACTTTTTGGTCACTTAATATTAACACTATATCAACTGCTGTATAGTTGAACAATAACGATCAAGGTTCCATGTCTATAAATTGCGCTCTTTCCCGGATTTGAACAATATTTCATATATTTTTACGAGATTGTCGAAAGACAGGCACTAGCTTTCAAAATATATATTCCTCTGCAAGCATTTCAAAGATATGTGACAATCACTGGCATTTTAAAATGATGCTTCTTTCTCCATCCTGGGAAAATTTTCTGGTGAATTCAGATCTTTTCAAAAGTATCAGCAGAAGGTCCCCTTCCTCTTAGGTAATTAATAGTCCACAGTAATTTTCATTTATGAACCAGTTGGTGTTGTTGCAGTAGGGTTTTTAGGAGCATCAGCGACTAAGATCATATTGCTCCGTGTATATTGTTTGTGTTCTGAGGTCGATTTTCTGTTTGCTGGACAAAAAAATCCGAGATTCATGGAGAAAAAATCATGCTACCCTTATCTGAGACCGACTAACTCAGCCATGTTGTAAAAAAAATGCCTATAAAAATTCCTTATATTATCGACGAGATTCGAACTCAGGTCTTTACTAAGTGGGGGGGAGAACAGCAATCCTATCAACTGTACTACCAACACCATCTGAGCTACTCTACAATCCATAATAATAATAACTAAAGAATTTTATTACTAGTCATGTGCGCTCAGTTTTTGAAACCAAATAATTTAAATAATTCGTGAATGATACAGAAAAATATATCTATCAGATTACAATAAACGAATGCTGTTTACCTGCAGACATAATTACAGGTAAACACGACAAAACAACATTTAAGCTCATAAAGCTCCTAGAATGTCGTTTGAAAGGTAAGTTTAAAACACAAGTCGAATGTTTATGAAGATGAATTCAACCGAAATTCTATTTAACCGTATCAAATTACACGTAAGCAAAAAAAAAAAAAAAAAAAAATATATATATATATATATATATATATATATATTAGCACAAGAAATTAGTTTTATCCATTATCTCCCGAGAAAATTCTAACGAAAACTATAATTATAATAATAATTAAGCAAGATAATTATAATGAATATTATTAAAACTCCATTTTCTATATATACTTGATATTATTTATACCTGTCAAAATTACAAGAGACAACAAAATAGGGGGAAATAGCAAGCATGACGCCATGTTGTCTCGTAAATACTACTTAGAGTCTGTTTTATTTGCAAGTGCAAGTTCGCTTATTATGAAGCACAACACACTAATTGGCAGCCTTCCATGTTCATGAAGTAGAGCTCAGTTTTTTTTTTTTTAATCTCTAAAATACAGCATATCACGTTTCCTACTTGCCGTTGTGTAGTAGAAGCGAACATTATGTAGGACAGAGACGGATGATCTTTTTTATAAATCAGCTCTCCCGGAAGTGAGAGAAAATAAAAAAAATAATAATAAAAAAAAAAGATTAAGGTGGCGCTAGTGATTACAACTATTGTTAAGTGCAAAGTTTAAGGTTTTTGACCGTAGGAAAGCAAATACAAGCAAAGAAGTGGCCTTTTTAAATAGTTACATTACGAAAAACAATACAAAAAATGTTTTTTTCCTTTTTTTTTTTTTTTTTTTTCATTAAACGGATCGTGTTCTTATATTTCTATTTTCACCATGATTAGATGGAAAAGGTAAGGTAAACGCAATTTTCATAAAATATCGAAAAAAAAAAAAAAAACATTTAGATAAAATGGTCTCAGTCAACAGTTGTCGGGCTATAAAAAAATTAAAAGAAAGTAAATAAAAAGCTGAAAAATGAAAGCACGCGTGGAACATGGGGATAATGAGTAGTAAAATCGGAGGACTAGCAAATGCAGCGATCAAGAGAAGATTAAGATGGACAGAAGACACTGAAAGGAGCAAGAGAGAAAGGAAAGATTGGAGAAGGAAGATAATACCGTATGAGGGAGATGTGTTCTAATAAAACTATTTAAACAAAAAGGCGGGAAGAAAAAAAAAAAAAAAAACATGAGAGCACTCGCCAAACATCAGACTACCATAACACCGCTTAATAATGATATCAAAGGAAGTTAGTTGGGACTGCACCCCTATAGGCACCATTTCTCTCATAATACTCTCAATAACCAATTAAGAGTTCAAAACTCGAGTTTTTTGTCCTTAAAAAAAAGATAAATCCTCCGTAATGGAACGGTAAACTCAGTCCAGTTTGGAAAAAAAAAAAAAAAAAAGACGGAAGAATTCAGCTGTCAGCAACTGGAATCCTACAGGACTGTAAATATACAAAGAGAAATCTTGATAGCCCCCAGCCTCCTGTGTGCCTAAGATCCTCAGTACTCTAACTCAGTCATCACGGGTAGCAATAACGGTTGTAATCACCAACCTCCTTATACCGGTTGGAAAAGTCCCGGATTCTAATCCCATCAATGAGGCGTGGAACTTTTTATGGGCTTTTTTCACTCAGTGGATGAGTTAGCCGGTTTCAGGAAAGGAATGCAATGTTTTTTTCTCCGAAAGCTCGGGTTTTTTTCGTTCAGTAAAACAGATAAACAGCAGAGCGCACGCAATTTACGACATGCTATGCTACACATGGGTGGGGTTTTTCTAGAGTAGCTCTATATGATAAGCGCTTTTTCTATTTTTGCTCCAACTCACAGATACAAATTAAAATATGTGTTCTTTAATTTAATTGGATGGGGAAGGGGAATTTTTTTCCTGTGCAACCCTGAACCGCAAAAAGGGCGAGGCAGAAGGTCACTTGTTCCAGGCACAACAAAGTCGGGGTGGGGCACAATCGATACAAAAATATAGCAAGAGGTAGTCTATAACTGAGGAGGGTGAGAGCATATTTAATATTTTTCTCAGAGCGCAAACATGGAGACTGTGCTGGAAAAAAAGAAAATAAAGAAAAAAGATAGCCATGTTTCAATATTTTATTCATGAGGGAGAACATTCTTACTCAATACCGTTCCAATAAATAAAGAATTTACAATTAGCAATAAACTCGAAAATTATAAGCAATTCAACCATTATTCATTAGAGAAAATTTAACCTAATGATTCGTTGAACTCCATAAAATAATGAAATAATTTATTCAGCATGATAGTTCAGACATTTGGAGATGGTTTTGGAGTATCGCTAAAGCAACTTGTCAGTATAGGTATTTAACTAGAATTAACTGAAGCTAGGAATAATCGAGAGCTTTCTATATTAACATGCGTAAATCTTCTGAAGCGTGTTTCACTTTGTAACGTCCTAAAAACACAGGAAATGTTCAAGCGCGACTCAATTTACATGCAAGGTAAAAGAGATTATACACTGTTTCTCCACAATGCAGCTTGCGTGATCAAATATGCAACAACCGTGTCCACATCCATTTCGGCACGTGTATGATTTTTCGGGTCTGTCGAAATATCCTTGCGAATGCATTTTAGATAAAAAAGAAGAGGTCTTTCAACCTTTCGCAAACTACACTTAGTGTGCTTGGAGAAAGCTAATGTTAAAAAAATAGGTTATATTTTGAACGGTTTCCTCCGTGAAAACTGCTTGGAATGCTGAACCAACACGTAGGTATGACCTTGGTCAGTAGAGTAAGAACAGGCTACCAGTTTTTGCTACATCAATTTTGCCCTTCTTTTTTTTTTTTCTTTTACTTTCGTGCATATTGCTACTGGCATTGCATTTTGGCACTTGTAGGGCATATAATAAAAATAAGCAGGACACGCATTTGCCATGCACCTGCTAAAATTGAATATAAAACTGGTCTAATTCGTAAATATTCATGCATTAGTCGCGATGAATTAGAACAATAATCTGTTATCTATTGTCTTACTGGGTTACATTTGCAATTATTTATTTTATTTTTTTATAGAGCAATGGTCGGCAACTATTTTCGATCGTAGGTCATTTTTAATACAAGTAAAGTTTGGAGGAAAGGATATCCATAAGAAGAAAATATCAATATGATTAGGTTAATGGAGATGACCATACATTTTTTTTGAAATTTCCAATGATTCCTTTAGGTTTAGCATAAGTTCCAGGTGGGACTGTTCTTTTTTCGACATCCTAAGCTGCATGTGTTAAACGCCAAACCAGCTACGGCTATGAGGCATCAATATATTACGTTTATAATAGCGAGTATCCTATGGTCGGTTTTCCTGTTTGCTGGGCAAAAAACACGTTTCAGAAAGATATAATAATGCAGCCCTCGCCCGACTAGCGTGGCATGTTGTGAAAAAACACGAATAACAATTTCTCCAGTCAAGATGGGATTCGAACCCACATCTTTTTCATACGACAGAGAAGGATGGTGATCAAAATTAGGATTCGTATTAATATCAATACGAATACTATTACTAGTTTCCTAATTTCGAAATTTCCAGTGATTCTTTTAGGTTTAGTCATAAGTTCCAGATGGGACTGGTCTTTACTCGACATTCGTAAGCTGCATGTGTTAAACTCCAAACTAGCTAAGGCTATAAGGCGTCAATATATTGTGTTTATAATAGCGCGTATCCTATGCTATTAATAGTAGAAAATAATTCAAGGAAGTAAGCTTATACAGCATCAGCCATAAAAAAATAACTAATCTACCGCATCATTTGCTCATCTCATCTCCTCTAATATTTCGTTCAATCCTTCCGTAATTTATTATCACTTCCACAACACCAGTTGCCCGTTTGTTCGAACAATCAACTACCCTGTGGCTGAAAGCAAAATTTCACACATCCATCCTGCAGTCATCATTATTCAATTTTAAGTTTGTCCCTTTATATGTGTTGTCCCAGAAAGAATAAGGATGCCACCAACATTTAGTTTGCTCAATGCTTTTTGATTTGATTTGGGTTTTATTGGCGCATTAGCAACTAAGGCTATAATGCGCCAAGTTTTCTCAATGCATTTAAAGCCTTAAAAATGTCAGTCAGGTCTCCTCGCTGGTGGCTAATTTCCAAGAATTTCAATTTGCGGAACTCAATTATTTCGTGGTAAAAGTACCCGTTTGTGTTCTTAACTAAGCTGGTTGCTCTTCTCTGCAAGAGATCAACATATTTTTTTTAAAATAACGCTTCTAGACCTGTATGCAGCACTCAAGACGCCATGTTCTCCGAACCATTCTTGCACGATGCTGTTGTATTGTCGTCTATAAAGTGACTCTCACCTTCGGGATAAAGTGTAACATTACAGAGTGCAGTAGGTCTGATACAAAATTCAAGTACTCCCTGGTGATTTTCGACCTTCCACCGGTATCAACGGATCCACTCCTGGCCAACAAAGCATCCCCTATACCAACGGTGAGCAAATTCGGCTCTTCGTTGAGTTAAGTGCGGCTCCCATTGAAAATTTAAATCCGTTTTTTTTTTATTTCAGAACTTTTTTCACTGAATCTTGTTAAAGTAACTAAGTAACTAATATTTTGTTATATGGATTTTATGTTGTGTTTATTTATTTTTTTTATGTCTAGATATTTTGCTATTTTTATTTTGATTATAAATAAATCCGCGCTCATTTACACTGCTGGCGCCATCAGCGGACTTGTGCAACACTACACCGGGAGTGGGTAGAAAATGTGATCAAACCTCCCATAAGAGTCTCAATTTCAGACTTTGGAATTAAATTTATTTAAATTTTTTGATAACATGACCTCAGAAAATATCAAAAAACGAAAATACGAACAAGAAAATAGAATCTTTCAAGAAGAATGGGTAGAAAATTTTGCTTTTATTGACAATAATGGAAAATCGTTGTGTCTTATTTGTAAAGTTACAATTGCAAACTACAAAGTAAGCAATTTACGTCGACATTACGAAGGAAGTCATCCCCACTTTTCAACTCAATATCCACTCAATTCAAAATTGCGAACAGAGAAACTTAAGTCCTTGCAATCTGGTCTTCATAAGCAACAAGGACTCTTGTCTTCTTTTAGTCGCGAAGATGACAGAGCAAATGAAGCTAGTTTTTTGATAGCTTGAAATATTGCTCGTGCCAGACGTCCATATGGAGAAGGAGAATTTATTAAAAGAAACTTGGAAGAAGTGGTTAAAGTTTTGGATCCAGATAATACAAAACTGCATAAATTGATCGCACAGGTTCCTATGTCACGCAGTACAACTGAGCGGCGTATTGGTGCAATTAGTAAAAATGTTGAAAATAGTTTGATGTGTGATTTGAAAAATTGTGCAGCATTTAGTTTAGCTCTCGACGAGTCTTCAGACATTCAGGATGTTCCACAATTGGCCGTTTTTTTTCGCTATGTATCTGTAGACGTAAATGTTAAGGAAGAAATGTTAGCCCTAGTAGCTCTTATCGAAACAACTCGCGGTATCGATGTTAGAAATGCTCTTGATGAAGTAATGAACATATTTGAATTGCCTCGTGATAAACTTGTGTGAACCCATTTATTTGTGATATTATTGAAGATGGATTTCCAATTTCTGAAATAATACTTGTTGAAAAAGCGGCTGGGGAATTGGAGTTATTAGAGATGAAAGAGGATCAGCCATTGCAAATGCAGCACAAATCTACTTCTATAATTGAATTTTGGAAACTCGTGCCAGAATCAAAATATCCACATTTAAAGAAAGCTGCTTGCCGTCTAATTTCAATTTTTAGTACAACATATTGCTGTGAATCTTTGTATTCCACAATGAAGTTCGTGAAGTCGAAATATCGTTCACAGTTGACCAACCATCATCTCACTGAATTGCTGCGAACAGCTTTAACAAATTTTACGCCAAATTCAAAGATTTGACCAAAGGTCTTCGTTAAATGTTATACTTTTTATTAATGCATTTTTATTATTAAAATTTTGAAATAATTATTTTGTATTTTCTATCTCTTAATTATATTTTCTTATATATGTATACTTTATATAGCACTTAAGACTTGTGCAGAATATGTAATCATATTAATTAAATTAAATTAAATTTGAATTTGTGTATTTAATACTATGTAACTATGGTGTGGCTCTTTATAATATATGAAAAACCGGAATGCGGCTCTCATTGACCTCATGAGTGCCCACCCCTACCCTATACCATGATACCACCTCTAGATGCCTGAGTTGTCTTAACAAGCAAGCAGGATCCATCGCTTCGTGAGATTCTCGCCACTCTCTCTGCCTATCATCAGTGCAAAACGATGTGTATCGTGATTCGTCTGACCACATGACTTTCTTCCACTGTTCCACTGTCCAATCACGACATTCTATGCACTGCAAGCGGAATTTTCTGTTTTTCTCTGAAACAAGAGGCTTTCGAATAGGCAGACGACTGTCAGCACCCAATTTCTTCAATTCCTTGCGCAGGTACGGGTTGAAATAAGGCAGTTCTGAGCTTGGTTGAATTCAGATATTGTTTGCTGTACACTGAATGTCCAGTTTTCCCGTACAGTCCTCCTTAGATATGATGGCTTCGCTCTTGAAGTAGTTTTTCTGCCACATCTAAGCCTTTGAGATGTGGAAGAACCGCTTGCTTTCCAATCATTAAAAACCATTGAGATGGATGCATTTGCGAAATCGTAACTCCTGCGAAACGTACACCCACGATAAGACCTTTTTCAGTTCTTATAGATTACGCGTTATTTCCATTCTGGCTTTAGATTACTGCAGTCAAACAGCCTATACAGTCTTCATACTTAATGAGACAAACGTCATCACCCCCACGTCGGAGTTTTCTTAGCATTTATTTTCATTTCTTCTGTCTGTGACTGTCTTAATACAAAGATTGTATTTTTTTTTTTGCCCAACGTGTGTACAACTTGATTACTTCCTTGTCTCTGCTGGCAAAATTCCTGCATATCATTGACAGAACCCCCATAAACTGCTCCTATCAGCCCATCTGCACTGCCCAGAGAACTTCATGTCGAACTGTACAAGTGCCCCATGTCTCTTTCGTTCTCTATTAACCTGAGTGAGGTATCACCCATTTGGTAGGTTATTCTGGGATTACTGATTCTCATATGAAACGCCTTGCATTTTCATTTTTCAATGTTGAACTTCAAGTGCTACTTTGACCCCATTTGCCTAATTTTCTTGGTGCAATAATGCAATTACTGTGCTAACTGTGAGAGCGTTCGTGGGCTATAATATATTTTCCGCTTCATAAAAGATGTAAGATTATCAGAACACGTTCATCAGCGAAATAAGCACATCATTTCCTCATATGAAATTCAGAGGCCGAGATTAATAATAACTTCCACCTCTATTCATATTTTCCTATAATTAATTAGCGGGTCATAGGTTGGCAACCACTATTAGAAAGGAATGCTTGGTAACGTTTCATTAATATATGAATGACTATACGAATGTTTACTTTATTCTATCATTTTCTATTTCTAAGTGTTTCCCAGCGTTTTTTGTTGATTGTAAATGACACTATTTTATACAACTTTATTCAGTCAGCGCGGGTAGCAGAGTGGTTATAACCAGTGTCCTCCAAACGCCAGGTGGAAAAGACCCGGGTTCGAATTCCGTCAGAGATGCGAGAAATTTTTATGGGCTTCTTTTTTCACTTCGTGGTTGAATTAGTGAGTGTTATGCGTGAATAGCAAGGTGTTTTCTCCCGAAAAGCCAGGTTTTTCGTCAAGCAAAACAGGCAAATTGGCCAGAGACACACACAGTTTACGGACATATTACACATGAGCAGATGAGTTGATTCTCGGGTAGCCCTACCATGACAGTTTTTTTTTTTAATAGTTTCATCCATGCTTTCATTCATATTTTCAAAAAATGCGTTTATTTGTTAGCAAATGCTTTTCACAACCATCAAATGCTAAGTAATGCATATGGGTAGCAGTAACCCCAGAGAAATGTACCAACTATGTGTTGTTACACCCAGGGTAGTGGAGAATGATTGTTATTTTGTTATTTGGTTTTTTAGGAGCATTAGCAACTAAGGCCATATTGCTCCGGGGGAATATGCGGTGGTCATTCCCTGACCTTTCCGTATCCGGTGGTGACGGGCTCGAACCCCGGTCTAATCAAGAAGCATGTGCTACGCACTGCTGCTCCTTCCCACCTGGCTACGGAGGAGCCCAGTGAGTGGAGAATGAAAGAGATCTTGGGGTAATTGTGCAGTCAGATATGAAGTTTTCTGAGCAGTGCAGACAGGCAGCCAGAGCAGGTCATGGGGTCTTGTCAATGATAAACAGGAATTTTGCGAGCAGGGATAAGGAGGTGATTATCCCCTTGTATAAGACAGTGGTCAGGCCACACCTTGAATACTGCGTACAGGTCTGGAAGCCTCATTTTAGGAAGGATGTAGAGTTGCTAGAATGAGTACAGAGAAGGGCAACAAGACTGGTGAAGGGAACAAAGGAGTGCTCTTATGAAGAAAGGCTTAAGTTCTGCAAATTGCAGCTTCTGGAGACTAAGCACCTGCGAGGCGATCTGATTGAGGTGTATAAGGCCTTGAAAGGTGTCTCCGTAGCCAAGTGGGCAGGAGCGGGAGTGCAGTAGCACACGCTCTTTGAGTAGACCGGGGTTCAAGCCCCTGACTGCTGAATACGGTCGATCTGCCAACCCGCACTGGACCAGCGTGGCAGATTATGGTCCATTTCCCTCAGCATGAATTGTTGAGGAGGCTTCCACCCTGCAGTGGGTTGATAATGGCTGCACTTTACTTTTACTTTAAGGCCTTGAATGGATTGAGCAGGCTTAATGCTGATGGGATTCTTCCTCTTGCTCAGATTACAAACCTGAGGAGGCATAGATTCAAACTGAGGAAATGGTGTTTTTCAGAATAAAAAAAATTGAGGAACTGGGAGATGGTGTTTTTCAGAATATCTGCAAAAGCAAAGCATCAACCGCATCGGGTTTCATCAGAATTATGTATATCGGATCTTAAAGTTATACAGCGAGAAAATCCCACGAAGAGCAGTAATGTCGTTCGTCAGCCTCCTCCAAGAATCTTGCCAAAAGTTTTGAATGCTTTGATTCACCAGTTGTATGTCATTATTCTCAGACATTGAGCTGATAAATTCCGTTATTTGAAAGAATATAACGATACTGGGAGGTTTAGTGCTAGTTAAGGGAGGGTAGTTTAAAAGTAAGGTAATAGATATATTTGAAAGAAACTTCGCGATAACTGAAAGCAGCATGAATAAAGACACATGTTACGTTTCCTTTCCTTTCCTTACTGTTAGGTCAGATCTCCGTTAAGTCGTTGGGTTTTAGAAGCATCGGCGATTAAGCCCATATTGCTCCGTGTATACTGTCTGTAAATTTCGTGTTCTGAGTTCGATTTTCTGTATGTTGGATGAAAAACACGAGGATCTGAGAGCCAAAATCATGCTACCCTCGCCTGAGACTGACTAACTTAGTCACGTTGTAAAAAAGGCCAATAAAAATTTCTCCCCTCATCGACGGGATTCGAACTCAGGTCTGTCTTTTCACCAGGTGTGGGCAGGATTGCGATCTTACCAACTGGGCTACCCACGAGGGCTCTCTGCTAAGCGCCAACGTGACTAAGATAAGAGGCATCAATAAATTGTGTCTATATTTGGTGTTTTATTCAATCGGTTTGCTGTTTGTTGGACAAAAAACCAGTTTCCGGGGGGGGGGAACATGCGACTCCGCCTGAGACCGACTAACTCAGCCACGTTGAAAAACCCCATAAAAATTCTTCGTGTCATTGACGAATTCAAACTCAAGCCTCGTCCAACTGTGGTGTGGGAGGACGGTAATTATAACCACTTGGAACTAATGAGGGCTTCTTGTTACACAATGTTGTATACCTTTGATGACACTAGAAGAATTACCTAAAATGACTGCCCTACATGCAATTATTCGACTTCTGTATATAATTTATGGCAGGGCATAGTTTCTCTGGATTGATGTTCAGTTTATTAAAATTCTGTTAATAACTGAGCTAGAGTTAAAATGTTTATCGTAGTTATAATTTTCAACCGAGGTATGATATTTAGATTACCATACAGTATCGCTCTTGAGATGATAAACGGTTTTCCAGAAATACTATTTGGCCATCTCTGGAGGCAGTATTTCAATTCTAGATCTGACTTTACTCCTTATGACTTTCATCAGCTTTGGCTTTTGAAAACTCATCTGGCAAAGAACCGGTTCGGCTATGGCAATGAGGCCAAATACGTTGAGACCTAGTTTAATGGGGATGTTCCTGCATTTTAAGAGGTATGATTTTATTAGTGACAGTGGACAAGCGCTTGAATGTGATGCTTTTCAAAGCAGTGCATCAAATCTGCTTTCATTTAGTGTATTTCGTTTAATTGTTCTGTGATCAAATTTTTTAAAAAGCTATCTGTTACCTTACTTTGCACACAGCCCTCCTATATGTTTACTTTTTTCACTGGATCTAGTAACTCACTTTGCAGGTTTTTTTTTTTTTTTATCCCTCAAAATATCCAAACCTGCTAATGAATTCACGCTTCTTCAGATAAAAATACACATCAACCTCCATTGGACTTGACATTTTTCATTTGTAGGAGCGCAGGCAGAGAAGCATGAGAGAGAAAGAGATCAATTTCCCTCTCCGAAAATTGAAAAATGCTTTCATACTTTTAAAAATAAATGGAAAAATATAGGTAGCACTTAGAAAACAAAATGAACACTCAGCAATTTTTCTAAATATTAATATGTAGACAAATTGTAGAATCTCCTAACAGTTCAATTAATCCTCAAAGGACATTTTAATTGACCATATAACTTTATGGTTTTATTTTTGCTATTTTCAAAGTAAAGCTGTGAATATTTGTATTCTGTCTTTCGTAAATTACTGCTAGATACACGTGTAGATCATTACCCAAGCACCCAGGAAATGAGACATTCTTTCTGAAAAATTTATACAATAGACAGGTAAATATCTTTACATAGAAATTGCAGAGATTAGCGCAATATTGTCTCTGTTATCCTGCTGATCACGCAGGGGGTTGACGTATACACGACACATTGTGAAATATCCAATTTCATCTGATAAAACACTTACATGTCCCTGCTTGTCGACCTTTGTGGATCATTATGTAAAATTTTCATGTATATAACAAATATGAAACAGCCAGGAAAGCGTAGATGGATATTGATTCATTAGGAAATACGTAAAATCAACCGGTGAACATAAATATATTATCGTACATCCTTTACTCCAATTCACATAAGTTGCTTTACTGTTTTTGGATTTTCTTAAAACCCATCTAACTAAACTTTATTTATTTTGTACCATTACAGATATTACAGCCAAGTAAAATGCTTGCTCACCAGGTGGCAGCAGCTATCCACAGTTTATGTTCTAACTCTGGTTATAGTAAGTATATTATTAACTTTTAAGGTACAGATGTGTGAAAAACACTTTTATTTAAAGGTCAGATGACCTTTAAATAAAAATATATCAATATTTGTATTGATATATTTTTTATTGATATATATTTAAAATATATATATATCAATCGGGTAACAGAGGTAACTTACTCTAGAAATACTAACTCGCTGGTTGAAACAAAAATTTCTACAATACAGTCTAAATCCATTTTCCCGTAATTTGAATTTATGGTCTGTAGTATTCGAATTATTTATAACAGTGAATATTTCGCCTTCATTCATAAGAGCACCCTTTTGTTCCCATCACTAATCTTGTTGATCTTTTCTGCACCTGCTCCAACAGATCCACATCCTTCCTAAAATGAGGCCTCCAGACCTGTATGCAGTCCTTGAGATGTGGCCTACTATTACCATATACAGCGGGATAATCACCTCCTTTTCCGTAAAGACCTCATTTCGAGTCCCGTCGAGGACATGAGGAATTTTTATGGGTCTTTTTCACAACGTGGCTAAGTTGGTCGGTCTCAGACGAGGATAGCTGAAAATCGATAGCAGAAAAACAGAACATCGACCTCAGATTTGTATTTGTATCATGCAATTGACAGACAGTATATACGAAGCAATATGGCCTTAGTCGCTGATGCTTCTAAAACCCCATTACAACAACCTCCTTATCCCTGCTAACAAAATTCCCGTATATCATTGACAAAACCCCTTGAGCTGCCCTGGAAGCCCCATATATCCTACTATATACACTCCCTCTATACACTACTCGGAGAATTTTATACCTGACTGCACAATTATCCCAAGTCTTCTTCACTCTCCACTACCCTGAGTGTGGTATCATGCAGTTGGTATGTTAATCTGGAATTACTACTGTCCATATGCAGTACCTTATATTTGTCAACGTTAAACTTCAGTTGCCACTTATCAGCCCAACTGCCCAACTTTTCTAGATCCTGTTGCAGCAGCGTACTGTCATTACTGTCATTAACACCCTGCTAATCTTTGTATCACCTGCAGACTTAAACATTAAACCTGATATACCTTCATCAATATCATTAGTAAATACAGAAAAAAAAAAAAAAAAAAAATGGGCCCAGTAGTTGTTGTTGTTGTTGTTGTTATTTAGCTTAACGACACAAGGGCTACTGAGGCCAAATTGTGTCTGTTCATAGTTTATTTAGTCGAAATATAGCACTGTTGGTGTTAAATTAAATACTCCTATATAGTCCAATACGTTTTAAAAATATTACAAGTTCATTTATGTTTGCTTCATTTCCCAGGATATGAGTTAAATCATGTGGGAGGTTCAACCTAGAGACTGACTGAAAAGTGTTTGACCGTATGGTTGAATATAGGGGACAATCGAAGAGGAAATGCCTAACAGTAAGTTGACTGTCACAGGATGAACACTGGGGTGGATCTTCTCCCAGTAGCAGGAACAGATGAGTATGATGAGTGTGTCCAATTCTGAGTCTTGCCAGTACTACTTCCTCTCGTCTGTTTTGTCGAAAGCCTGAGAGCCACAGCTTTGGTTCTTGCTTTATCTGGTAAAGTTTATTGTTGGTGTTACTTTTCCAGATCTGTGACCAATTGTCGTAACTTGCTTTGCGAATAACAGGCTTATAATCAGTGTAAGGAACCTGAAGATGTTCTGGGCCAGCTGGATGAGGATTTTTAGCTGCAAGATCCGCACTTTCATTTCCCGGAATACCAGAATGGCCAGGGATCCAGCAAAAACTGATTGATTGATTAGACACACTGCAGGAAAATAGCTGAGAATGAATGTGTTTCAAGGTAGGATGAGAAGATGAAAAATTCTTCCTTATGGCAGAAACAGCACTGAGTGAGTCAGTGTAAATTATGACAGGTGAGATGGAAAGTTCAATAATTTTACTGAGTGCTAATTTGATGGCATATAATTCGGCTGTGAAGACGCTGCAGACTAATGGTAGTGAAGCTGTAACCGTTACAGAAGGAAAAACTGCAGCTGCACCAACCGCAGTAGCTGTTTTGGATCCGTCAGTATAGACTTTACAGGCATGGGAGTTCAGAGTAGTGTGAGCTAAGTGCAACTGCCTGATATTAAAGGAAGGTACAGTATTCTTTCCCCACTCCAAAAAATGTGTATCGTGGGAGGAAGAAACGTATGTCCAAGGTGGAACAGGAGCAGTTGTGTTCTGAAAAATATCGCTTAAATTGATATTCCAACTCTGAGAAAGCTCTTTAATCCTTAGTGAAGCAGGTCTGTTTTCATTTGGCTTGCTGTCATATATCAAATCCCACCGAGTATTATAAAGATACTCCCAACTGGGGTGAGATGGAAGACTCTGGATCTTAGCAGCATAGTGGAGCAATAATGATTTCCTACGAAGATGTAATGGAGGATCGTGTGCTTCGATATAGAGACTCTGGATTGGAGAAGTCTTAAAAGCGCCCAACGCAGTCCTGAGAGCACTGTGCTGGACAATATTTAGACGTTGTAAAGTAGTGCTCCTGGCAGAGTCATACACCGGACAACAATAATCTAGCCGTGACCGGATTAAAGTTCTATAAAGGTGCAATAGTGTATACCGATCAGCGCCCCATGGGGCCCAGTAGTGAACCCTGGGGAATTCAACTAATAAAATTAGTCCAAGAAGAACAGTGTCCAAATGATAACAACCCTCTATCTTCTTCCAATCAACCAACCCTTTATCCATAGCAATAAATTCTCCTAATGCTACACTGTACAGCAGTCTTTTATGTGCACAGTATCAAAAACCTTTCTGAAATCTAAGTACAGTATATTATTTTTTTGTATCCAGTTCCTCTATTATTGCGTCATAATATCCAATCAGATTGATCAGACAAAATTGTCCCTTAAAAAAATCCACAATGTGCCTCTAATATAACTGCATTCATGTCTAGATGGTTCCACATTACCTATTTAACCAGCGATTCCATTATTTTACCTGGAACAGATACCAAGCTAGCATGTCTGCAATTAATCACCTCACCTTTTCTTTTATCCCCATTCTGAATTGAGGATACATTCTCCAGTCTACAGGGATCTACCCTGAATCCAATGATGTTCTCATAATTATGATTAAAGGTTTGCTTACCTCCTTTTGTTTTCTTTCGGAAGCAGCTGTCGATATTCTTCGCTGTGCGAAGAATATCGACTCGTAGTGAATGTCAAATTGGCGGACCACAGACGTTTTTTGTCCCCCCTCAAGTACTGTTTGCTTTCACAGGTTCAACATTAAGCCTTTATGAAAATAATGGTAAATAATGATATAAGATGCACTAATATAAAATTTAAATACAATTCATAACTTGTATTAACCTTCATAAATGTTGATGGTCATGAGATCGTGTATTTCTGTGCAAGGGAAAATATGTATTCGACTCGCGAACTCTCTGAAAAAAAGGCCTGGGTTCGAATTCTGTCAATGACGTGAAGAACTTTTATGTCCTTTTTTCACTCAGTGGCTGAGTTAAGTGGGGGGTAACCTTGCTGTCATGCGCGGACAGCAAGGTTCTCTCCTCAGCAAACTCGTTTTTCGTCTAACAAAACAGGCAAAATCGAGCTGAAAACACGCAATTTATTTTACTAATTACGTTTCGGATGGCCCTAATATGACACTTTACTCTACTATTTTATCCCTGTCCTAGTAAAAATACTGGAACATGTGCCTTGATAGGTAAAAAAGGTTTTGGAAAATGTTATTTTTCCACATTTTCATTTTGAATAAGCCTCATAAAACAGGCAGAAAAAAATTACCAATGAAAAAGAAGAGAGGAGAAATGAGTAATACTCGTTAAAATTAAGTAAAGAAGGGGAACCGACAATCTCAAGCAAGGGCTGCTCAAAAAGGAAAAAAATTATTGAGGAAAAAAACTGAAGTAAACAGATTTGACCGGGAAAGCAAGAAGTAACGCAATCCAAGAACTGAAAAACTTTTTGCTTCACTTCCCAAGTATGCAAGTTCTTCGAAATGCTATTACCTAATTATCATTTGACACGCTAAATCAATTTCATATTTAATAAACGGATTTTAGGCGAATAAGTCGTATACTAAACCTCAACTCTACACAGCTGACTGCACGAAGCAATCAGATAAAGTTTTCGTGGTTGATGAAGGATGGTTGTTTTGTATTTACCTCGAAAGTAAATTGCGCGTCTTCTATTATTAGTGTAACTGTTTTTCTGGGATGAGAAACCTAGAATCAGGAAGAAAAATCCATGCAACTCTCTCCCAATATGGACAATCAGGTGGTAGATGACTTTCATCAACCGGTGAAATACCACCACTTTGCTTATTGGAGGCTTGAAGTGGTGAAACCCATGTTTAGTCTCTAGAGCAAAGTTTCCGGCATCCCCCCATCCCCCCATACTTCTCCTTCAACCCATGCACGGTACTAAGTACTATAGATTTTGATACCTTTCGTGTTTGGGGTTTTCATAAAAAAAAAAAAAACTCCACCATGACACGTAAAAAGTCCATAAAAGATGTACCTGTTAGGAGGAGATTCGAACCGGATCCTTTTCAGCACACTATATAACGAGTGATTATACAAAGTTCTCCTGTCTTGACAGGAGAACTTTGTATAATCTGTTGCCGAGTTAGCCTCGAGTTATACCTTCTTTCCTCGGAACTCCTGGTCTTTCATCCAGCAAATTAATCAAACTAACTAATCCGCTTCCAAGCAAATTAAACTAGTCCGTTCCTTGCACCATTTAGCCATTCTAATATTAATACTAATACTAATTAACTATAGACGCACTTCACAACCACAATACGCAGACATCTCACAGCCTTATTTGCTTTGGAGCAAAAAAAAAAAAAAAAAAAAAAATATATATATATATATATATAAACAGGTTTGTTAAAATAAAAACGACTTTTGGAACAGTTAGGATATGGACAGAGCCAATGACCGCACTAGCAAGACAGATAAAAACGCCCTCTAATGGTGTAGGACTGTAGGAAATTCACAGGGATGGAAGTCTACCCACCACATCTGGGGTCAAACACACAAAGTGACAACGCAAAATTTCACACAATTCCTTAAAGCCAGGTTGTACGGGTGTACCGTCTGCCACACATCAATACTGACATTAACCTATGATTCACACATCTCTTACCCCAGAAGACACTGAAGAAGGTCATTGCTTTTGTCACAATGGTTTCACTAACAGTCTGCGAAGTTCCGTGTTGAGAGAATATCTTCCATGATGACAGGATGGTACAGGTCTCAAAGCCAATGATACTATTAACCTGGCACGCAAGCGAAATATTTTAGTCCAAAAGTTTGTTTCATTTGAGCAATATTTATAATTATAGAACTTATTAGAAAACAAGATAAGTCCTTTATTTAAACATAAAAATGAAGGCAGGATCTTGCTAGTAATACATTGCTTTTACAAATAAACAAAAATTCAACTCTAAAGGGCCATACCCTATCTTGCCTGGATCGCCAAAACACCTTAAGCGATCCCTGCTTACAAGCAGGAAGATTCCTGCTCTTCTCAGAAATAGGTGATTCGATCATACGTGCTCAGTTAATTTGTGGAAACCTCGAAAGGTTGGCATGCACGCTTATCGTAGGAGCGATTTATTTTCGAATTGCAGGTTCCACAGTTGGGTTGGGTCAGTTAGAAATTGCACCAAGGATATTATGTCATAAGGATATTATGAAACCATTGAGTTCTCGCATAAAACTGTTGTCCCAAATATTCTAAATTGACTTTAACCTCGTTTGAATGTGCTACAAACGGAGCTTTAACAAGGAACTGAAATAAATTTTAAATTTTATTATTATCATAATATCTAAGCATAATTAATATCATGGTGGATGGAGAGGAACAGGGCAAATATTAATAGATAATTTATCTCTTTTGCCCATTAGTATTGGTTCAACACCGGAATCAAAATTAATTGTGGTTTGCAGGAAGATTAATGCGATTCATTAGGATTTAATTAAAACTAGTAATTAGTAATTTAAATTTTATTTTCTCCAGATGGCGCAAGACACCTCTTTCATCATACATCAATGCCATGCCCTTTTGTGGAGCGACTCAATCCCCTTTTCCTGAGGAACTACGGCACTTCCCTTTTGAATATGTTTATGAAGAGATGTCCATTCATGTCACGCCATCTTGGGACTTCACAAGTCACATCTACAAATGAGAAACGTAAGTGTTAGCCTGGTTATGTAGAAGTTTTGTTTTTCTTTCAAAGACTTTTAGAAGTTATCTGACTTTGTTTTTAGCGTATGGTGAGACTGAGTTCACTAGTACTCTTCCCTTTCAAATCAATTCCATTATGATAAAATTAATCTTTTAATAAAAATACAATAAAAAGCTTTACTATTTAAACAGACATAAATTCCATGAAGTATAAAATCCAGAAAAACAGTACATCGGGCTAAAATAGTTACTTTTACAGAACTGTCCCAATGTTGTTCAGAATACTGCATTTCTCTTTATTCGTGACTCTGGACAGTTGTGGATCCAGGAGTTGTGGATCGAAGGAAAAAACCCAGTAAACTCTGTAAAATTCTGCACCCTCGAAGATTAAGAGGTGCCGGATTTTAAAATTTTCCAGATTTTAGAGAGGCATACCTAGTGATTGAGTAGTGTTAGATGAGCATACAGTATCTCAATAAACATTAAGCACAAACAACTGAATATATTTATATCTGTTAATATTTATAATGGCTATCGTGTCCTTTCATTTGTTTATGTGGACAACAGAATTTAAATTGCATGGAAAATGGATGATTTTAATTCCCACAACAGAACAAACTTGCCTTTGTAACAAGTTATCCTGCTATTGCACTAGTTTCAACAGATAGCTTTAGCTGCATTACACCTTTGAAAACTGACAGTATACAGGCAATTGAGGAAAAATTCTTTACATGTTATCTCTGCATGTTATCACTAGAGACTACTTGCTATCTGATGGTAGACCAGTTAAACCCGAAACATGCTGTCGTAACAGTCTCATCTTTTAAATAAATGTCCTGTTAACCTTTTATAGAGGCCATCTGTATGAAAGCAGCGCAATATCAGGATAACTCGTTGCAAATTTGTTCTGCTATGAGAATTAAGAACGTTGAGTTATCTATACAGTTTAAATCATGTTGCGCAAAATCAGATTAAAGGTCAAGACAGTCCTGCAAGCATCTTTTAAAGAAAGAAATGTCACTCTTTTTTTTTTTTTTTTTTTTACTTCGATTCTTAAAGACAAATATGATCGTACTAAAGATCGGAATTCTTAAAGATAAATGTGATCGCTGAATACGATGCTGGATTGCTGTCTTAAAATTTCCGGATTATAAAATGTTTATTTAGTTATTTCGTAAAATGTGCCGAATTTTAGAGAATTCGAGATTTTAGTGTGTTGGATTTTACAGAGTTTGCTGTATCTATAAACAAATATACATTATAATTTTTATTTATAGTTACAACTTCACTCGAGACTCCAGTTCGGTTCAGTGCATAAAAGGTTGATTCATGATAGTATTCTCTCCTATCATTTAACCAACCTTTTATCCACTAAAGTATCTTCTCACCAATGGCTTAGTATGCAAAAGCCGAAAATCTGTCAACCAATTAATGAAGCATATAAGCTATAAAAATATATTATTCGTTATTTTAAATTATTATAAAAATGAAAATAAGGACCATTAAAATTTTTTTTCAACAACAAGCTTGAAAATTAGACGCCAGTTTGCGACTTAGCAAGTACTATGATAATCTTGGGCCCTACTTAGGAATAATTTGTTATGGTTATTATTATTTCATTTATTTATTTTTAAATGTTAATGAATTCTTTATTTAATTAATTAATTTATTTATTTTAATTTTGTATTTTTTTTTTTAGAACCGCAGCTTAAAACTCAGTGCCCCTTTATGGCAGAGACAAGAACAGTTTCGTCTGCTGATGAAATTCCAAGAGACGTCGTTAATTTCTGCAGTTTGGATGATAAAGGTTGGTTGTAAATATGTTATATTTTTAAAAGGCATTCTTGAATATATATTTTGTCCACGATTTTACCTGGATTTTTTATCCAAGCAATCTGTCCATAGAATACGTAATTTATAAACATAATACGCTGGCTTATTGCTTTAGTGGTCTTAGTGAAAAAAAAAAAAAAAAAAATGTTGACGATAAATCGAATTTTTTAAACTATATAAATCTTAGATATAAATGAAAAAAAGCTTATCGCAGGAATAAAGTTTGAAAATTAAATAAATAAGTAAATAACCATCAAAAGGTAGGGTGGTCGCAACCCGTGTTTTTATAGACATAATTTGCATAATGTGCGGCTCTGTAAGGTGGTAGATAGATTTCTATTGGATACTCGAAATTTGCATGCCAGGATGCCTATTATATTTGCCTTCGGCGACACTGTTCACAATAAAATATTCATGAAAAACATTTTGTTCTGTTATCGAGCAGTGTACAATACAGTATACAACATGGCCTAAGTTGCTGATGTGCCTAAACCCAACAACAAACAAACAACTCACCAAACGTCTTTCTTAGTGAAAGCATTCCTAATTGAGACTAAAATTTAAAGCTTATATATAATTGATGTGGAAAAAAATCCAAAAGAGCATGTGACTATAATCATAACGATGGGATTTTGAGTACTGTATTCTGTAAGGAGACAAAATTTAAAAGTGGAATTTCTTTTAACTGAAAAATCTAAATCCCTTTAACTGTTTTGTAGAAGTAAAGTCGCTTTTCCGATTTACGAGAATCTTGGTGATTAATTCTCTTTATGAAAGAAAGCCGAAAGAAGCACATCGATTTTTTCAATTTCAAATCGATGTGCTTCTTCAAGAAGGTTTTCTCAGCAGCTTAAGACAAAACTCAGTAATTTATCTTAATTCTAGCGATCCTTAAGATGCTCTAATTAAGAATAAGGTATGAAGAACGTTTTGAAAAATTATTTTGAAAGAGATGGATGCCATGGATGAGTTTGAATTTTGAGGTGCAATCAGTTGTAGATTTGGATTGTGCTAGTTTGCTCAGTGTCCAAAAGACCCAATGTTCAAATTGATGAGAGAAAAACACGCAGTTTGTCGAGTTGATGAACTGAACTTTTGTGGTTTTCATTGCGTTGGTGTATATGCTAAACAACTTAACCCAACGTTTACTGCTTTCTCCTCACAGTAAGAGAACTTAACTGTAATTTGATATGACGTTAGATGCTAAAATTATATCTGCAGTGACTGAAAATCATGCGATACAACGCTATTTTTCATCCCGAAAATTTGCTTACTGTTTCTGTGATAAAATACGTACCAGTGTGGGGGGATTGGGTAGCAGCTAAAGATAGCCATTGTGACTTAGGGCATGGCTAAACATAGTCGGTGTTCTTCAGGAACCACATAAAAATTGTACATTCGCTTGTACATGTACAAGCGAATGAATAACACTGGAGTCAAAGGGCGTCTTTCAGGAGATATTTTTTTAAGTGCATGAAGAGGTGAAATTTGTTAGTTAATTTTAAAATAAAATTGTTTTACATGACCTTATACCTGATATTACTCAATACATATTTCTTTGTTTTTCTCCTTAATCGAAGAGTGAAAACTAATTTTAGAAAACTATATATATATTATAGAAAAAACAAAAACAACTGTAGAATGCAAGACACTATCAGTATTTTCGTTTAGCTTCTCACTCCCCACCTCGAAAGAGAGCTAGTCATTTTTAATATACCTAAAATAAATGCAATATTTCTAATGTATCAAAAGATTAATAAAAGTATGTTTCATGCAAATACTCTCCAAATTTAGAATAGAAATTTAAAATTTCCCTCACGATGTGATAATATCAGAACGTTCTGTCTTCAACTCAGTATTAAACAGACGAAATATCTTTTTTGTTAGTGATAACTACAGGTTTGGCGCATGCTTATTAAATTTTCAATAGCAGACGAGGCCAGGGTGAACCAGTCTGCATGATTACATATACGCCTATGAAAAAATAAATGGGTTATCATATGGGAAATTCCAATTATTTCTGTCATATGTCTACACATGCACACACACTAGTATTAAATCGAGTACAGATGTACAATAGATAAACCTATGTTTGATAAATGAAAAAAATCTGAATTTTTCCCTTAAAAAAAAAAACTAATTTAAATATAATGATAAATTGTACTATGGAAAGACGTGAAAGAGCAGTAATCGAGCCGAAAGGTAGCAGTCCTCATTATTGGGACATGGTCAAATGGTCAGCGGTCGTAGTATATAAAGATCATAATAAAATTAATGATCTTTATATACGCTAGTTTCCTGATTTCCAATGTCATTACTTAAGCTCCCTCATTTTATCTGGTTGTTACATTCATGTTAGAAGTTTTGTTCTTAGTGGATGGCACATGGTTATGTTCATCCTCCTCCCACACCGCATAGAAGAGACACGAGTTCGAATCCCATCAATGATATGAGCAATTTTTATGGACCTTTTTCACAAAATGACTGAGTTAGTCAGTCTCAGGCTAGAGTTTTTTCTTCCGGAAACTTGGGTTTTTCGTTCAGCAAATAGGCAAATCGATCGCAGAATATATGCAATTTACAGACATAATACAGTGAAGCCTAATTATTTGTTTCAGCGTTTAACAGACACACCTATTAGAAGTTTCAATAGCAAATTTTTATGTTCGAATAAATATAGCCAACATTAATATGTGCTCATTTTTTTTTAATCCCTTCAATTTTTAAAACAGAAACGCCTTTTGCTTACAACGAATTCTTTTTGGAGCAAATCGCCAAAAAGAAGAAAGATCATTCGTATCGAGTGTTCAAGAAAGTAAATCGCCTAGCTGACAACTTTCCTTGTGCAGAGGAGTTTAGCGAAGGACACAAGCCAATCACTGTGTGGTGTAGTAATGACTATCTGGGCATGAGTCGTCATCCTGAAGTTCGAGATGCTGTAATGTAAGCAAAGCTGTCGGCATTTTTAGTTTTATATGTTATTATTGCAACTGTACACTGCCCAACCAAAATATTAATAAACTAGTCATTCCAATATACAAACACCCCTAACGAAACTCAATGGCAGAAGCCATCACTAAGAAACGTATGCAAAAGAGGATACGTATGATAACTGCATATTCGCACCCCAGACAATGGTACTTTCAAGAACCATCTTTAATATATAAATAAAAATAGATAGTTCGGAAATGGTCCATCAAAATTCTCCCCAGGCTATTATTGTGCTCGCAAGAATCTCAGGTTTGGCTTCAAGCAACCATCGCCAATAAAAGAGAACCAGATCACTGTTAACTGCATTCTCTAATATTTTGGAGGGCAATGTATATCATCTTATTATGTTATTTGTTAAATTTATTTCCTATTCAAGAGCAGTTGAAAAATTAACAGACATTAAAACAGGTTATACATTAAAACAGGTTTGTATTTATTTCTAAAAGAATATGCATCTTTGTTATTCAATATAGAAAATTGGCTGGCGATATTCTGAGGATTGTATTCTTTCGATATGACGAATATATTCTTGGCTGTATTCAAATATTTTAACTGATGATATATACGCTAACTGCTCAAAAAATTAAAAACTTTTGCAATTTGCGTCGAAAAATAATATAACGTGCTCATATAAACGTGACCAAACGTGATCAAAAAATGTGACCCCAATTCACAAAGGAGGATCAAAGGCTGACACAAGTAATTATAGACCTGTGAGCTTAACTTCTGTTCCAGGAAAATTAATGGAGGCACTGGTTAAAGAAGCACTGCAGGATCATTTAGACAAGACTTCAGTTATAGCTCAGACACAGCATGGTTTTGTTAAGGGGAAGTCTTGCCTGACCAACTTGATTGGATACTATGATGCAGTCACAAAAGAACTGGATGCAGGGAATAACTTTGATATTATACACATTTGTATACTTGGATCTTAGAAAGGCTTTTGATACTGTCGCACATGGAAGACTGCTACACAAATTGGAGCAGTGTGACATTGGAGGCAAATTGCTGCTATGGATAAAGGGGTGGTTGAGGGGGAGAAGACAGAGAGTGGTAATCAATGGACACTGCTCATCGTGGACTAATGTTATTAGTGGAGTCCCTCAGGGCTCAGTGTTCGGTCCATTATTGTTTTCTGTATTTATAAATGATATTGATGATGGTATATCAAGCTTAATGTCCAAGTTTGCAGATGATACAAAGGTTGGCAGGGTTGTCAAGGACACTACTGACACTATGCTGCTGCAACAGGATCTGGAAAGGTTGAGCAGATGGGCTGAGAGGTGGCAAATGAAGTTTAACATTGACAAATGTAAAGTACTACACATGGGAAACAGCAACCCCAGAGCAACGTATCAACTCTGTGGTACTACACTGACAGTGGTAGAGAATGAAAGGGACTTGGGGGTGGTTGTGCAGGCAGATATGAAGTTCTCTGAGCAGTGCAGACGGGCTGCAAGAGTAGCTCATGGAGTATTGTCAATGATATACAGGAATTTTTCCAGCAGGGATAAGGAGGTGATTATTCCATTGTATAAGGCAATGGTCAGGCCACACCTAGAGTACTGTATACAGGTCTGGAGGCCTCATTTCAAGAAGGATGTAGAGCTGCTGGAACGAGTACAGAGAAGAAGGGCAACAAGATTAGTGAATGGAACAAAGGGGTGCTCTTACGAAGAAAGGCTTAAGTTTTGCAAATTACAGTGTCTGGAGACTAGGCACCAGCGAGGTGATCTGATAGAGGTGTATAAAGCCTTGAATGGTTTAAGCATGCTCAATGCTGATGGGATTCTTCCTCTAGCTCAGAAAAATCACCTGAGAGGGCATAAATTCAAATTGAGGAAAGACAGATGTAGGATAGACGTGCGGAAATTTGCCTTTAGCCAGCGGGTGGTTGGTTGGTGGAACAGACTTCCATCCCTTGTGGTGGAGGTTGATAGCCTAAATAAGTTTAAGGCTCAGCTGGACAGGTATTTTGAACGAACAGAGGGGTGAAGTGGAAGTGGGTTTTTTTTTTTTTTTTTTTTTTTTTGGCTGATGCTGCATAAGCTTGCTTTCTTGCATCAAATGCCTCTACTAATGCTAATGCTAAACGTCAGTTGTCCCATGGCACTATCACAAATTCCTTGGCATCACATAAATACTGTATGCTTTCCTGGAGTTTCGTCGATCCTGTCATGAGGAAAGCAGATGATTTTTCTGATTTTTAGAAAGGTATTATTGTTGGTGCATAGTTGAGAAAACAAAGGAAATCAATGCTGTGGGAAAAGCAACCATCTCAAAAGTATACGAGTGGAAGACGAGAAGAATAAAAAAAAAACTGCAGCCATTATCAATTCACTGCAGGATGGAAGCCTCCTCCATGATTCATGTTGAGGGAAATGGACTATAATCTGCCACGCTGGTCCAGTGCGGGTTAGCAGATCGACCGCACTTAGTAGTCAGGGGCTTGAACTCTGGTCTTCTCAAAGCGCGTGTGCTACTGCACGACCACTCGGTAAAGGAGGCCGCTACAACAGGAGTATGCAGCTCTAAAGGGAAGAAATGCGGAAAAACGTGGTACTCCAAGAATTAGACAGTAGGAACTTAAAGCGAATTGTGCGTCAGAATACAAGGTTCAGTGTGCCGCATATCACTAAAAAATTGAGTTTAGGCAACGAAAGATCCATTTCCAGTCGAATTATGCAGCGGGAGCTGAAATATCTCGAATTTTTAGTCACGTGCCTATAGGAAAGCCATTTCTTTCTTTCTGTAAAAAATCGAAAGATAAGACTGGAGTGGTGCCGCCTACGCTAAGACTGAAGTCACTGAACTATGAAACAGTGTAAAAAGATCATGTGGTCTGACGAGTCTCGATTTACAGTTTTTTGCACCAATGGTAGGGCGAAAGAGTGGCGTGAAGCCACTCATATCCAGGCTGTTTCGTGTCCATTACTTTTGTTCGTACGGACTGGTTCCGCTCATACCATTGGTGGATCCTGTTTCCTCCAATGAATATCTTTCTGTCACATTGTCACAACCTCGTTCCACAGTTTTTTATTTTCACCCATGAAAGATGCGAGGGAATCTTTCAAGACAACAATGCACCGTACAAAAATTGTCTGAATGGTTCGAGTGGCATTCAGAAAATTTCTAACAACTAGCCTGACAGCCTAATTCTCCAAATCTGAATCCAAATAAGAATGTCTGGGATGTGTTGGAAAGGCAGTTCAGTGTCATTCCCTACCAGCCACATACCCATATTGGAAGTATGGGCAATTCTAGAGCTAGATACCCTCAGAGATTTGGTGGAGTCCATCGCATGACATGTACGGACTATAATTCTGGCAGAAGGTGGCCCTTCTAGATATTGAATTAAGATTTCTAATTTTTTGGCCGGTGAGTATAGTTATTTAACGTTAAATTTTCCCACTTTTGCATCTACTGGTTTTTTTTTTTTTTTTTTTTTTGGTTTTTTTAATACTGTTCCATCTTTGCAGAGAAACCCTTGAAAAACATGGAGTTGGAGCAGGAGGAACAAGAAATATATCCGGCAATTCCACATTCCACGAAGAACTAGAACACGAATTGTCTTCACTTCATGAAAAAGAAAGAGCGTTGCTCTTCACTTCCTGTTATGTAGCTAACGACTCTACCTTATACACTTTGGCGAAGGCCATTCCAGGTGAGTTTGGTATTGTATGAAAAATACAGTAATCTAAACATAATATTCTTTACAGCCGCCTTTACGTTCACAATTTATTCTTTAAGCTGAAAGCCTAACTCGCTAAAACCAACAAAATCTGTCCTCTTTATTAATATTATTTTTTTTCTAGTTTTCCATAACAATTTAGATAATGCTAATTTTCTGTCCTATGTCTTTTAAATCAATCTCAAGAGAACGTACAAGACGTTTGTTTTCCAACTCGGGTTTTTCATCCCTCAAAACAGGCACAATGATCATAGAGGGCTATATGTAGAGGCTGATCATTTAATTTGTAGAACCGCAGCGCCACTGTACATTCACTCAAGTTTCGGTGAAATACTGCTACACAAGAGAGTATATGTCCAAGGATACACTGAGACCGTTGCAAGTTCTGACGTGTTGTGTGATAGTTACAAAGTGGCCTTAAGTTACGCACTCAGCTGTATAATGGAAGATTTAAAGATTGAGCAAAGTTTTCCTATTTGTTATTCCTACTATGTTCGACGTGGTATGAGTGCTTCATAGACTGTGAGGGAAATGTCAGAGGTTTACAGAGATAAACGATTGAAGAAAAGCAAAGAATAGCTTCCTAGAGTACTTCTGCAAGTTGGTTCATCGAAGGCACAAGTATACAGGGTGTTTCAGTTAAACGTTTCAGAACTTCTAAGAGGGGTAGGGTACATCCTGACAACTCGAAATCATATAGCAATGTGGGGTCGGAAATGCTTTCCTGAAGCGGTGTTGTACACAGAAGCACCATAAAGAAAAGAGACCGTAAGTGAGAAATCGTTTTAATAACACATGAAAAGAAGCAAAAGGTACATGGATTAAAGTAAGTGTTCGAAGTTTCTTCCACGGGCTACAATGCACGCCTCACATCTCCGACGCATGGACATCCGAACATTCTGGAATACTCCAGGCGAATTTCGAATTTCTTCGGCAGCTACTGCCGAAGAAATTCGAAATTCGCTGAGGAGCTGGTTGCAATTCTTGCAACCAGCTCCTCAGCATTGCCAACAGGGGTGTCATAAACTAGCGATTTCATAAGACCCCAGAAATAAAAATCAAGACATGATATGTCGGGTGACCGAGCAGGCCAACGCACGGGACCACCACGTCCGATCCACTGTTGACCAAATGTGACATCCAGGTAGTTACGAACATCTCCGCTATAATGAGCAGGGGCTCCATCGTGTTGGAACCACATTATCTGTTGCGTCGATGCAGAAATCTGTTCATCTCTCAAAAGTTGTGGCAATACTTGCTGCAGAAAGATCAAGTAGATAGGTCCGGTTAGACGACACGGTAACAGGTAAGGTCCGGTGAGGTGATCTCCCATAATACCGGCCCATACATTGACCGAAAATCGAATCTGTGCTGCACGACGTCGTATTGCATGCGGGTTCTCGACCGCCCAGATATGGTCGTTATGCGTGTTGAAAATTCCTTCCCTTGTGAAGGATGCCTCATCGGAAAACAACACTTCAGCAGGAAAAAGGGGATTTGTAGCACATTTTCCAAGGTACCACTGTGCGAAAGCAATACGAGGTTGAAGAAACTTCGAACACTTACTTTAATCCGTGTACCTTTTGCTTCTTTTCATGTATTATTAAAACGATTTCTCACTTACGGTCTCTTTTCTTTTTATGGTGCTTCTGTGTACAACACCGCTTCAGGAAAGCATTTCCGACCCCACATTGCTATATGATTTCGAGTTGTCAGGATGTACCCTACCCCTCTCAGAAGTTCTGAAACATTTAACTGCAACACCCTGTATAGACTTCGAATGGGAGCATTAGAAAAGGAAACAGCACCGGAGGTCCTCAGGGTCGAAGATTAAAATTAAGGCAGATCCATTCCGCGAATTTAATGATCAGCTTGCGTGTAGAATTTGCGGACACCATCTAGCAATGTGTCATGGTCTCAGTTGATGGGCGCGTATCCAAAACGACCCAGCCCATATCTCTCTGTATCTGTCTATCTCAGCAACTTGTTTACCTTGAGGATTCTAGTTAATCACAAGATAATTTCTTTTGTGTTACCAATGGTAATTACATGAGTTCATAAGTATTAAGCCATTATTTCCCCTTGATTAAATGCCAGATTTACTACATTTCTTTAATAGCAAAATGTTATTTGGTGTCTACCTTCGCTTCAAGAGAACGAGAATTCTATAAAAAAACACAGCTTCGGTCGAGTAATACTTGTACATTTTCATCTTTTAAGAGCTCCTTTACCACTTCAGTCAATCATCAAGACATAACATTTCACTTTTGCACCGGACGAAGAAGATTAAGATAGCCCCTATCAGTTTAAATCCAAATCGTACCCTATCAGTTCTATTAATTTTATAAATAAAATTGTATTTATAATCTCTGTCGGGCATAATCATATAGCCAAAAATATCCATCCATACGAACAAAAATAATTTACAGTTGTATACTTATTGTGTAGTACAGTATTGTATTTATGTGGTTCTCTGATTACTAACATCACTGTTTATTATGCTTTCTCTTAGCCACTGATTTCTTTTTGTCTGTAGAAATTTTAGATTATATTGCCAAAAGTAATTGGTACTCCCTATGTTTCATGAAAATATTTTATTGCAACAATATTTAATAAGTCGGCTTGAATTGCACTGTATTCTCGTCAGTAGACTCCCATTGTTGATAAGAGGAAGGCGGTACTTTGGTCCATTCATCCTTCAACACAGCGGTCAATTTAGTTGACTGATTACTAGGCGTAGGCGTATTAGACTGTCCCGAAGCCAATGTTCCAGTTCATCCCAAACGTTTCAGTTATGTTTGAACTCTGGGCAAGTAAACTTTTGCATGCCCATGCCCATATCTTCAAACCAAGTCAAACCAATATACCGCATGGCATTCGTTGCCCCAGAAAAGATACAATAAAGAAAAATGGTCCACGTCCAAGTTAAGAGAACAACCCCAGATAGTTAGCATCTCTGTCAACCTTCACAGTTCGGCTGATACATTCATATCAAAATAATGTCCTCCGAGTATCATTTGCCAGATCCAAACACGACCATAAGATTGGGAAAATTTTGTACCGTGATTCGTCACTCCAAACACAGCTTTGCAATGTTCTAGGGCACCAATTATGATGAGTTTCTTTTAGACGATATGCAACTCAGCATCGAAAAACCAACTCAAACCAAACTTCACAGCTATTCCGTAAAATCCGATGCCATACAACACCCTACATATAGCCCCTGTACTAATATCAGTTCCTGTGGTTTTCCTGAACTCCTGGTTGGTAGCATTTGATGAGGCCTAATGGGATCTAAGCGCCACTTTTCTGAGCACCTTGCGGTCACTTTCCGTCAATTTAGCAGCCTAACCGAATGCCATGCGATGTTTCTATTTTGTTACATCGGCCATCGTTGATTCGGGGTGTTGCAGTTTTGCTGACATAGCACAAACAGTTTGACTGTTAATATGCATCCTCTAACAACTCCCTGTTGGAAGTTTCTTAGCTGATCGCATTAACTGAACTACAGTATTTCGTTGGGGTTCTCATGGTAGCACAGTTGGTAGAATCGCCATTCTTCCCGCACCGGATGGAAAAGACTTGAATTCAAGTCCCGTCGATGACGTGAGGAATTTTTATGGGCGTTTTTCCCAATGTGAGTTAGTCGGTCTCAGGCGAGGGTAGCATGGTTTTTCTCCCAGAAACTCGGGTTTTTCGTTCAGCAAACAGAAAATGGACCACAAAACACGCGCAATTTACATACAGTATATACGGAGTAATATGGCCTTAGTCGCTAATGCTCCTAAAACCCAATAAAAATAATTTCGTAGAGTTGCCTACTTCTATAGTCAATGCAGTTAGTATATTTAAATCTTCAGTGTAGTTCCATTTCTAGACATTCCCTTCAGCGCCGAACACTCCAGGGGGCTCACATCTGGTGAGTATAGGCTTGGCGCACCCAGGGTTCTGAGCTGCATATCATCATTCTTCTCTTTCTTGTTGATACCTTCTACTTCTCACTCTTGTTTTCTCTCTCTCTGGGTTTTTTTTTTTTTTTTTTTTTGGCTGATGTAGCAAATGCCTCAGGCTTCCTTGCACCATATGGCTAATAATAATAATATATTGATCGAGCGAAGAATTCAAACATCGCATTCCGATGAAGAACGCACTTATACATCTACCTATTTCGCCTCCACAAACTGGTGAATGAGTATGAAATAAATATTGGTATTAAAGGTCGCCAAGAATGCGCTCATAACCCTCAGCGTATTTTATCTGTAGATAGAAATCGGCCTGTGAAAATACCTATATGTTCAGAGGCCGATTTGCATGTTGTGAGAACTGTAAAACCCAAAATAAGTCATGGGGAAACCCTACTCTCCTCCACCTGAGATTAGCTAATTGCCGCCTCGTATGAAGAGGGCTTTAGAAATTCCCCCAGTCGTCGACCGGAATCCAATCAAAATGTCAGTTGGAGGGGATTAGGCTGCGGAAGGGCTTCAGAAGTTTCGAAAAATTTTGACTCCACTAAACAATCAACCAGTCAACAATTAAGTCAATCATCAGGACAGTAAAGGGTTTATTTTAATACTTCAGGACAACCACCAGTGGCGTTTCATCATATGGTGTAGGTCATATGATCGCCTACGTCTGTGGTTTCGGAACTACTGAGATATATGGACCCTTTCAAAAATCAAAAAGTTTACGAACCCTTTATATATATAAGGGGTCCAGTGTGTGTGTGTGTGTGTGTGTGTGTGTGTGCATATATATAGTACACACACACACATTGGGTTTTCTGAAAAGAAAATTCAAAGTTTTATGTTTAAAACAATTCAACTTTATTCTTATTTTTACATAAAGATATAATAATAACTTTATTTCTCATCGTTTTGCTATATACAGAAGGAATAATTTTACCAATTCCAGAGGGTCCAAAATTTCGCGAACCCCCTGGAACTGGACTCCAGACCCCATTTGGGAAACGCTGACCTACGTCATATGATGGTACAGCTGTGTCACACCCCTGAGTTCAGAGGGGGTCCCAAAAACGATGGCCTCCGTAGCCGAGTGGTCAGGAGCGGGAGTGCAGTAGCACAAGCTCTTTGAGTAGACCGGGGTTCAAGCCCCTGACTGCTGAATACGGTCGATCTGCCAACCCGCACTGGACCAGCGTGGCAGATTATGGTCCATTTCCCTCAGCATGAATTATTGAGGAGGCTTCCATCCTGTAGTGGGTTGATAATGGCTGCACTTTACCCTTTACCCAAAAACGAAAAGAGGCAAAATGAGAACGTTATCATGAAGAGGTGAGGAATCAATAAAGAAACATTTGCATCAGTGCCCAAGCTCATGATGATAAGCCGCTGACAACCGCCAAATAAGAGGCGTTTGACAACTTCACTGTTACGGCAACCAATGCAACAGTGATTAGTTAGCAATAGGCCATGTAATTTTTTGTAGATTCGAATAAGATCCGAATTTACAAAAAATCTACAATATGCATACTAATGGGTAGTAAGACACCCCAGGATGACAGCCGGTCCCGAACCACCTAAATTTAATCGTACGACAGTCCATATTATAACGAACCATAAGTATGTACAACGTAAAGATGCATAAACTCTTTAAAAAAAAACAAAAAAAATCAGACCTTAAAGAATAGAAAACTTTTTGCTTTCTAAACCTTTCCAAAATTCCTTGCTTTTGGAACCTTTCAAAACTCTGCTTCCAAACCAAATTTGAAACTTTTTCTGAATAAAAAAGAAATATTTTCCTCAACTGTCTTCTAATACACATTCCTTAAGCACGCATTAAAGAAATCAGCACCCTTATTTATTTTTTATATTTTTATTTTTTAATATATTTGCATAAACTCATTTTATTTTATATTATTTATTCATTATTTTTACTATTTGTAGGATGCCATATTTTCTCTGATGCTGGTAACCACGCTTCTATGATTCAAGGAATTAGAAATAGTGGAGTTCCAAAGCATATATTTCGTCACAATGATCCCATACACTTAGAAAATCTATTGAGGTCTATAGATATTTATGTGCCAAAAGTTGTAGTGTTCGAAACGGTCCATTCTATGACTGGTGAGCTTTAAAACTTAGTTCCTAGAAATTTGACCATATTTATATAATTAATATTATAGGAATTTGGGGGAGCGGATTGCTAAGGTGTCACCAATTTTCCTTCTCAATCTTGTGAGAGGTACATTTTTTATGAAAATTTAGTAAAAGTACATAAGTAATAAAAATAGGAATCGCTTGTAATTGAAAACCTATTTTTATTGGATTATAAAATTTCTTCCGTTATTCCACCTTCAGCCACTTTAATCTGAGATTAAAATGTATCGGCTCCTCAGGCTAACAAAAACATCGTAGATCCTATTTTGTATATATTCAGAGCCTTTACGGTGTTGAAACCTGGGCATCTGCTGCTCCAACCGACGTAAAGCGAATCTATGCAGCATAATACTGGTTGCTGAGATGGCCATCATATAATCTTTGAATTCAAAAGGCAAACGGGCTAAAAATAAGATTTCTATCTTCACTGCAAAGATGATGATCGAACTCATCTTCCAGCGAACCCTCTGGGAAAGTTCCGCCTGGCGGATTTTCCAACCCTAACTAACAGCCACATCTATGCTGATTGCCAACTTCGATCGGCCCAATAAGACTTGCTTTGTCATATCGATTCCTGACCAAGCAACTACTAACATTGATGGTGACCTGAAATTTGCCACCAATAAGAAGTACAGAAGCACCCTGTTCAACTGTCTCCTTTCCTGCAGATAATGACTGGCAGCACCAGATTCATCTGCAAGTGAATGAACTAGACGTAATGTAGCACTTACTGATACAACCTCATACCATAATGCCCAAGGACAGTGACTTATGTCTACTTCATTAAAATAGGATATAGCCTAAATACCTTTATAATAGCTTCTGTACCAAAGTTTTTTTTTTAAAACAAACAAATAAAACCCAAATATGGAATAAATATATAATATGAAACAGCAAGAAATAACTTATCCACATCTATCCATAGAGTTCGAATTTATCACTTATACATTTCTATTTCATTGCATTGCAGGATCATCTAGACAAGACTGCAGCAATAATTCAGACACAGCATGGGTTTGTTAAGGGAAAGTCTTGTCTGACAAATTTGATAGGATATTATGATGTGGTTACAAAGGAACTGGATGCAAAAAATAATTTTGATATCATATATTTGGATTTCAGGAATGCTTTTGACACTGTTGCGCATGGAAGACTATTGTACAAATTGTAGCAGAATGGTATTAAGGGTCAGTTGCTACAATGGATGAAAGGATGGTTAAGTGCGAGAAGACAGAGGGTGGTAATCAATGGGTGCTGCTCTTCTTGGACTAATGTTATTAGTGGAGTCCCACAGGGTTCGGTGTTGGGTCCACTGTTGTTTTGTATATTTATCAATGATATTGATGAAGGTATATCAGTCTTAATGTCGAAGTTTGTACATGATACAAAGGTTGGCAGGGTTGTTAATGACAGTAATGGCAGTGTGCTACTGCAATAGGATCTTGATAATTTGTGCAGATGGGCTAAGAAGTGGCAACTGAAGTTTAACCTTGACAAATGCAAAGTACTGCATATGGGTAGAAGTAACCCCAAAGAAACGTACCAACTGTGTGGTACTACACTTAAGGTGGTAGAAAATGAAAAAGACCTGGGAGTAATTGTGCAGGCAGATATGAAGTTTTCTGAGCAATGCAGACAGGCTGCCAGGGCAGGTCATGGGGTTTTGTCAATGATATATAGGAATTTTGCTAGCAGGGAAAAGGAGGTGATTATCCCTCTGAATAAGGCAATGGTCAGGCCACGGCTTGAGTACTGTGTACAGGTCTGGAGGCCTCATTTTAGGAAGGATGTAGATTTACTTGAGCGTGTACAGAGAAGGGCAACAAGATTGGTGAGGGGAATGAAGGGATCCTCTTACCAAGAGAGGCTTAAGTTCTGCAAATTGCAGTGGCTGGAGACTAGGCACCTGCGCGGTGATCTGATTGAGGTATATAAGGCCTTGAATGGGTTGAGCACGCTGAATTCTGATGGGATCCTTCCACTTGTTCAGATTACGAATCTAAGGGGGCATAAATTCAAATTAAGAAAAGACAGATGTAGATTAGATGTGCGGAAATTTGCCTTTAGCCAGCGGGTGGTTAATTGCTGGAACAAACTTCCATCTGTCGTTGTGGAAGTTGATAGGTTGAATAAATTTAAGGAGGAACTGGACAGGCATTTGGAGGGAATGGTGTGATTTTTTTTTTTTTTTTTTTGGCTGATGCTGCATAAGTTCATACACTTGCTTTCTTGCATCACATGCCACTACTAGTACTACTACTACTACTACACTATATTCTGATTATAATCAGAACTTTTAACTTCGATTTGCTATCGAACTTTTAACTCCGATTTACTATCACAAATTTAAACTATCATTATAATCCGACAAGATAAATGATAATACAGAATAATATACAATTATCTTAGTATTAACATTAGAATGCTTAATGCCGAATTTTTCTCTATCTCCTAAAAAAAAAAAAAAAAATTCTAATATTCATGTCTTACCCGTCGCCAAAAAGTGATTGTTAGCCCACATTTTTGCATTTGTGTCCCTGGGTTTGCATTTGTATTCTCTTCTACACTAAAAATATATCTGCTTGGCTCATTGTACTTGTTGCCTTCAGGACTTATATACCTCTATCAGGTCTCTTCTCTTCCACTAATAACATCAAACTTTGCAGTTCGTACTATCTTCTAAGCTGCTCTCCATTTGGACGTCGATTGGTACCCCTCACCAATCTGGTCCCCTTTGACTTCTTTCTGCATACTCTGTGTTTTTCTTACAGTGTAGCCTTCAGACCTAAACACAATATTCTAGATGTAGTCTCACCATCGAAGGACAATGAAAGGACCTATAAGAAGAGGAAATTATGTTCTTTTCCCCACTTGCGAAGGTCCCACATATCATATACAGGATACTACGTGCTTTCCTAGCCGCCTGTTTACACTGCATGGAAAATTTCATCTCTGACTGAATCGTAACCCATAAGTCTTTTTCATCCAGAACCACGTAGAACTCCACTCACCCTAGATAGTAACTCCCGAATTTCAATTTCCTAGGAGTAAAACTTTACATTTAGCATTCAAGTTCAGTTTTCATTTTTCAGACCATTTATGCAACCGATCTATATCATTTTGAAGCAAAATTGCCTGGTTCTGATCGTTAACCACCCTTCCTACTTTAAATCATCAGTAAACTTTGACAACAATCCCGTTAAATAGCCCTCGTGGGTAGCACAGTTGGTAGAATCGCCGTCTTCACCACACTGGGTGGAAAAGATCTGAGTTCGTGTCCCGTAGATGACGAGAGGAATTTTTGTGGGCCTTTTTCACAACGTGGCTGAGTTAGTCATTTTCACTGATACCCGTGATTAGAAATGCCTTTCAACTGTAAAGATCTTGCAAAGATTGTCTTGTCCGCTTATATCATGCTGTACTCATAAATACGTACACCTATCGGATACAGTTTAAAGAAGTAAAATGAAACAATCTGTAAGGATAATTTCTTTACAGCGTTATTAATTACAACAAATATTTCAGGTGCCGTGTGTCCTCTAGAAGAAATGTGTAATGTAGCGCACAAATATGGTGCTTTAACCTTCGTTGATGAAGTCCACGCAGTAGGATTGTATGGAAAACACGGAGGAGGGATTGGAGATCGAGATGGTGTGATGAACAAGATGGACATCATCTCCGGAACTCTAGGTGAGTTGAATTTTTAATGGATCTAAATATTTTGATATCTACTTGTAGAGTGTCGATTCACTTGGCATTGATACAGAAGTTTTCCAGCCCATCAGATTACTGGATCAGCTGATATTTATCACACTTAGTAAAGTTTCACGTAATGGTTTTGTAAATTCTCTATTAATTAATTTGAATATTCTTGGGTTTGCAATTAATGGAAATAAATATTATCCAGAGTTAATTTTTTTTTTATCTTCTACAATAACTGGCTCATTGCAGTAGTTATTCTTTTTTATTTTACTGAGATATTTATTTTAAGGAAACGAATGTCAAAGATAATAGAGCTCAACAGCAAACGGTATGATATATATGTACATATGCTCTTCACGAATCATATTTCAGCTTCGTTCAGAACAATTTATCCAGATCACAAACTTTCTGCAACCCAGCTGCACCCCACAGCACTTTCAAGGATGGTATGAGAATTGATTATGTAGTTCAAAAATTCAACTCACTGGTAAAGATTATTCAGGTAACCAGTAATGAGCAAGAACCTGGGATGAAAAGAATAACCAGCAATGTAACTTTTTCGAAATTATGGCATATTTTTAGTGGTTTTTTTTTTTTTTTTTTTTTGGCTGATACTCTATAAGCTTGCTTTCTTGAATCAAATGTTTCTACTAATGCTAATATGGTCAGATAATTGGTACCGGGAAGGTTCCCAAAATGTCACCTTAATGTATAGGAATTTAGTTGTTAGCTGAGTATTCTATCTTAAAATAACAGACGAATTAATTTTTATTTTATTCATAAAATAGACTTTATGGTGTTTATCATACTGGGAAGTGTTGACTTTCAATGTACAAAATTTTATATATTAATTTTTATTTATTTATTTATTTTTTTTTTTTTTTGTATTGATCGACCCAGTGTACTACTACACGCAGGGTCGCTCTAAAACATAGGCAACATAGGCGAATACCAAGGATAAGGATGACTGTGTTAAGTGCAGCTGCTGGTCACTTATTATTATTATTTTTTAATTTTCTGTTTAATTTTAGCAAAGGTTTGCTTTCAGCTTTTATATAGCCTAGCAGGTTAGAATAGTGTAATTTAATAAGATTGACTAGATGGAACAGAAGGAGCGTTTTAGATAGACCAGAGCAGCAGTTAGCAATGGGTGGTGCATTTTTCTGCCGTGGCATACCACCCTAATAGTTCGACCAGCTCTGGATGAGAGTTATGAATAATGAATTTGTCCCAATACTGGCATAAACTCCAAAACGGGAAAGATTATTATATAATCTGAGTGCCGATAGATGGCGCAACGTTGCTAAATTTTTAAAAAGATGTTATATATTAATGTAAATTTTAATTATCGGTACAGATGACTTTTTAATTTGCTGCACACTGCAAATTAAAAAGTGGCAATATAACATGGCACCTATTACATGTATAACGTGAGAAATGTGTTAAAACTGTGAGATTTTCCTCTGTTTAACCCAATTCCTGTGTCTTTTTATATTCTTTTCAGGAAAAGCCTTTGGCGGTATAGGAGGTTATATTGCTAGTTCACATTCTCTAATTGATATGATACGAAGTTATGCTGCTGGATTTATATTCACGACATCACTTCCTCCGGCCATTCTCAAGGGGGCGCTAACCTCAGTACGAGTAAGTAAAATTTATTGTTCTAGTTACAGAAAATGAGTTATCATTGGAAAGTATAATTCTCCACACCGGTTTGCGATCCGCCTCTAGCGGTGTGGAAGGATCCCCCTACTAATCGATTTATAGGGGTGAAATTTATCAAATATCCCGGATGCTGTTGCTGATTTTATACATGTTAAGCACAGCATAAATATATGTGCAAAAGAAATATTAAATACACCAAACATATTAATCAGCATATACACCACGAGCCAAAAAATTAGAAAGATTTTGCAATTGGCGTCAGAAAAAAAATAATTAAACGTACATACCATACGGTATGAAATAGCAATTGTCACATGGAATGCGCCCAAGTTCCTTGGTACCAGATAAATACTGTATGCTTCCCTGGGACTTCTTAATTGATTCAGTGATAGAACAGACTGGTGACCTTTTCGATTTTCAGAAATGTGCTCTCTCTCTCTCTCTCTCTCTCTCTCTCTCTCAGGGTAACTCAGAAAATTTTTTTGCTGGTGCAGCTTAAGCCTCAGGCTTCCTTGCACCATGTGACTAATGATAATAATAATCTCAATGCATGGAAGACGAAAAGAGAATGCAGCTCTGAAAGGAAGAAATGCGGCAGAAAATCCGACACCAGGGCAGCTGCTACCCGATGCTCCAAGAACGAGACCACAGGAATTTAAAGTAAATTGTGCTTTAGAATAGAAGATCCAGTGTGCAGCAAATGATTGAAAAATTCTATTTAGGCAAAGAAAGACCTATTTCTAACGGAACTATGGGACGGGAGATGTGTATGTGTGTGTGTACTGTATTGGGGTGGTCCCTAGGCAATTACCCATCTCCACCTAGTTCACTTAGAAGATAACAGATCACTGTAAAATGGGCCTGAATAAGAAAGAGAAAAGGAATACCAAAAGCAAGAAAATTTAATCTAATTAAAATTAAAGTGAATTTTAATGTTAATCTAAATCTCAGTTTTCTATAGGAAAGTTTAAATTGAGTGCTAAAGAAGGTTTGTGAGTGTAGTGTGTTGTGAATGTCAGGCCACTTAGCCGCCAGGGAGCAGCCGACACCAGGGCAACTGCTACCCGATGCCCGTCCCTGGCGGGAGAAGCCGCGCCTGTATCTACATCTAATAAACTTTCGTGCAATAAAGCACAAATCCCGCACCCACCAGAGGAAGTGCAATATTAGTGGCTGCTACGGGACGGGAGATGAAGAACCTGGAATTTATAGCAGTGTGCCTATTCAAAAGCCACTTCTTTCTGTAAAGAATCTAAAGATTCGACAAGAGTGTGCCGCCCAATGCCAAGGCTGGACTGTGGAACAGTAGAAAAAGATCATGTGGCAAGGAGAGTCTCGATGTACACTTTTTTTTGCACCAATAATAGGGTGTAAGTGTGGCTTGAACCTCATGAAGTCATGCAACCAGAGCTTGTATCAACCACTCAAGCGGCTGGAGGTGGTATCATCAGAGGCGGACTGGCTATAAGCCTTACCGGGGAAACCCCGGTGGGTCGGAGGCCAGAAGCCGATGGAGGCCGGTGGGATTTTGGCCATAAGCGCTAGTATGAAGCTGCTACAAGTTTTCCCAGGTAAGAATTTTTTAAGCAGTCCGCCTCTGGGTATCATGGTATGGAATATGTTCTATTGCTATTGGTACGGACAGGATCCACTGATACCGTTAAAAGGCCGTGTTACCTCCATTGAATATCCTTCTGTCGTATCGGACCAATTTCACTCTGCAATGCTTCATTCTTATTCGATGGATTGCGATGGAATCTTTCAAGACTCCAAACTCAGGATTTCCAACATCTACCCTGGCTTCCCAATTCTCCACATCTGAATCCAGGTTGAGAATGTCTGGGATTTAACTGAAAAGGGCAGAGCGGCTTTGGAGTCTCTACCGATCACAATACAGCACCTGACAAATATCCTGATGGAAGAATGGTCAAATCTGAAGCTAAACTCTCTCACACACACACCTAGTGGAATCCATGTAGGAGCTCTAATTCGAATAAAAAGTGATCCCCTACTAATTAATGAATAACGGTTTCTAATTTTTTGGCCAGTGAGTAAATAACTGTATCAATCTTGATCATTAAAATTAATGCAGAATTAACAGAGTATATAATAAACAATAAAAACTATTGTGATAAGTTAGTATTTACAACAGTTTTAGATTTATTTGTTATAGTGAATCTTTGAACACACACTTAACCATAAGTATGCCATTTCCTCCCAGTCCTACGTAATAAATATATAACAAGTATATAACAAATTATACTATAATTAGTTCGCAAAGTTGAGAAGAATATTCTTCACTTTTTTTTAATATTCTTTTTCAGATCCTGAAGAGTGAGGAAGGAAGAAAATTAAGAGAAAAACACCAGAAAAACGTAACTTATTTAAGGTATTTATTGATGGAAGCAGGAATCCCTGTAGTACACTGTCCAAGTCATATTATTCCTATTCATGTGAGTACTCAGTTCTTAAAACGATTTTTATGTTAAATATATAGTCCAGAAAGTAATAATAATAAATTACCTTTTTTTTTTTAAATTGTTAGGAGTTAATTAAGAAAAGAGTTAATGCAGAAATTTATCTAGTAAAAATTGTGCTAAATTATCCCCGACTGAAGCCGCAAGGTTCGTAAAAATTTGTGCAGGACCGGCTCGATGTAGGTGCGAAAATGTACCAGGCCCAACTCCACCTTGTAATAAAAACGTATCAAATCCAGGGTTAAATTTTTAGGACTTGACCGTCCATATAAAATTTGCTCAAAGATGTGGATTTATTTTGGTTTTTAATTATATCAATGTTCTTGCTTGCTTTTTTAATACTGTTAAACATCCTCTTATCTTTAATTATTTTTTAATAAAAAAGATCCTTTGAATATATTAAAGAATTTTTTCCCCTAATCTTTCATAGTTATCTCGTGGTCACTTCCGCAAATCCTAGAGCCAGCACTTTGTCTTAAAAGACATTCATTAAACTCCGTAGGAAAACCTTTAGAAAGTAGGTTAAAACCTACTTTCAAATCGTGGAAAGCGGACTTATGAGACCAGTGTGTGTGTGTGTGTGACCCTAATAACGCCTGTAAACGTGCAAGGGGTTTAGGGTGTCCTGACATTGTTTTTACTGCGATCCATCATCTTAATACAGGATCGCTCCTTCGATTTATACGTGGTGGCCATAATTAAAGTTCCATGCACCGAGACGCTTGTCGGCTTAGGAACTGGGCGGATTTATATTTAAATTTGGCATGCACTTGTTTAAATGAAGGCAGAAGAGGTTTAAGGGAAAAATTCAATTCCTAAACTCGCCGTCAGAGGGACAAAGAAAGGTTGTTGCTTAGTTTCATAGAAATAACTACAACTGTTCAGGGTCCTTTGGCAACTTTCAAAGTTCTGAAGCAAAAGGCAGTTTTCAATTGTGTACCTATTACGCGTGATGTTCGCCACGTGCCGTTCGCCACGTGCCGTATAACTTTTTCAGGGCTCTAAAGATGCAAATTTTATTTTATTTATTTTATTATTAGCTATATGGTGCAAGGAAGCCCGAGGCTTATGCTGCATAGCCCAAAAAAAATTCCCAAATTACCCTTAGAGAGAGAGAGAGAGAGAGAGAAGAAGAAGAGAGAGAGAGAGAGAGAGAGAGAGAGAGAGAGAAGAAGGGAATCACCGAGAAGAGAAGAATGATGATATCCAACTCAGGACCCAGGGTCCTGAGCTGGATATCATCATTCTTAGGACCCTCTCATGCATACATTTTACCCCTGGGGTAAAATGTAAGCATGAGAGGCAAGTCTTTCAAATAAAAACCATAGCGAAAAGCCATAGGGGCACGAGGTGGCCACGATGTTGGAACACCATCATCACTCAGTATCCGGTTTTTAAAATTTTCGCACAACTCTGCAATGCTTCATTTTTATCCGATGGATTGCGATGGATTCTTTTAAGACGACAATGCAATTACAGTATCTACTGTGCAAAAATTAATCTGATGGTTCAAGGAACATTCACGAGATTTCCAACATTTACCCTGGCCTCCTAGTTCTTCACATCTGAATCCACTGTCCGTGATATGAAGATAAAAATATAGTCCAGTCTCTGGAACGCCACACAGGAGCTGGATGAATGCACAACTGATGACGAAGCAGATCGCTTAACACTATGCACATTTATCATCAGCGATGCCACTATCCAAGTGTAAAGAGAAACTGCTTTTTTGTTGTTATGCATATATGTATTAGTAGAGGGAAATGATGCAAGGAAGCAAGACTATACAGCATCAGCCAAAAAAAAAAAAAAAAGAAAAAAAAAAAGGAACACCTCCCATTTCACCTATACATCCCCTCCGACAGTTTGTCCAGTTATTCCTTGAATTTAATTAAGCTATCAAATTCCACAACAGAGGGAAGTTTTTTCCAGCAATAAACCACCTAAAGCTAAAGGCAAAAGGTAAGAGCAAAAGGCTAAAGGCAAATTTCGCACATCTACTCTGCAAACGTGATTTCTCAATTTTGAATTTGAGCCTCCTAATCTGTGTGGTCTGAGCAAGAGGAAGAATCCCATTAGCACTGTGCTTGCTCAATCCATTCATAGCTTTAAACACTTCAATCACATCACCTCGCAAGAGCCTAGTCTCAACACGCTGCAATTTGCAGAACTGAAGCCTTTCTTGGTAAGATCACCACTATGTTCCCCTCGCCAATCTCGTTGCCCTTCTCTGTACTCGTTCCAGCAGCTCCACATCCTTCCTAAAATTAGGCTTCCAGACCTGTATGCAGTATTAGGGGATCATCTAATAATTCACTGCAAGACAATTCGTTGTACGACAGTTCTGTGCATAACAGTTCAATTTATGCGATAATTTGCTGCAGAACAGTTCGGTGTAAGAGACAATTTGGTAAATGATATTTCGCTGTATGACACAATTTGGTAAATGATATTTCGCTGTATGACACAATTTGGTAAATGATATTTCGCTGTATGACACAATTTGGTGAAAGACAACTGGTGGCTAAGACAATTCAGTGAGTACAACGATTCGGTGAATTCTTTGGGGAAAATTTGTTGTATGGCAAAGCAAGACAGAAAATGTAAACTTTTAACGTGCCGTGAATGGTAAATTTAATGGTCACGATACCGTTCTTGATATTTTATATTTTTGATGGAGCGTACTGTCCCCCTTCGTTTTTTAATGCACATTCTACTTTTTTTTAGCACATCCTATTAAAAAGTGTCACCGACAACTCTTGTTTCCTATTTTACTTCATTGATTTTGTTAATTTCTGATCTGGCTGTGATACACAGACTTGTCGCATACATCAAATCGTCCTAGCCACCATTTGCCTTTCACCAAAATTGTCATTCACCGAATTATCGTACAACAAACTACATTAATACGTTAATGCCACCATTGTCCTGACGAGTTTTGGGACTGATATTTTTCACCAACTTTTTTTTTGAAAATATGTAAATTCTAAATTTGTATGTAATCAGCCAGATGGAGAGAAGCCTCGATATGGGACATTTAATTATTACCTTTTTAGAATTCTTGTATTTGCATTCCGTCCCAAAGACTGTTCAAAGGTAGCTATAAAATCTTTTTTTTTTTTTTTCATGACAATCCTAAATACGAAAGGTATCAAAACCTATAGTACTTACAGTGCATGGGTTGAAGGAGGCGGGAGAGAGAAGATGCCACAAACTTTGCTCTGGAGACTAAACATGGGTTTCACCACTTCAAGCCTCCAATAAGTAGAGTAGTGGTATTGCACTGGTTGATGAGAGCCATCTACCACCACCTACATTGAAAGAATGAGAAAATCGCCTCATTAGTATTCTTGTAAGTTACAAGAATTACATGTCTAACAAGAGTAAGGCGCACATTTCTAGACACATGTGACACATGTACTTAGTGCTATTCAGGTCCTTAATTTTCAATATATAAGCATAAAAGCTGGTATGAAAACTTGTATTAGTGTACAGGAATGTTGTTCCCTGTTGTTCTGTTTGCGATGCGCATGAATGTTTTTATTGCAATCTCTTTCCATATTAAGTAAAACAGTAATGTAAAACCATTTTTTTTCTTTTTTGCAAATGAGATTCGTGTTTAAACTATCTCGTGAGCATACAACTCACACAGCGATGTGGTATCATGGCAAGTTCCCGCATTATACTTTTTGCACCCAGTTCATGTTTAATTTCATTCAGTTTCATTCAGTGTCATATAATTTAGATATTATGACGATTCGGCATGGTACATAACGAACTGGGAGAATGATGGAAAGTCAGTCACAATCTGAGAAGGCCACAGTTTTATAACAACAACAACATCAAAGGATATGAGAGGTGTCTCAAAAGCAAGTTTAAAGTTGGCAAGCATTGCAGCCATGCTTTGAGTTCCCTCATATCTTATTTCACAAAATATGCAGACTTCGAAAAGCGAGAAGACCAAGCCAAACCTCAGACCATTACCTTTTGCTTAGGTTAGTCCTGCTTACAGTAATGCTCTTCCACAGAAGATTTGAAATATTTCACCAAGTACATACATTCATGAACCAAAACATTACGACCACCTACCTCCTAATAGCATGTTGGGGCGCGCTTCGTCATGATAACGCTTACACCAGTCGTGGCGCGCTTCGTCATGATAACGCTTACACCAGTCGTGGCATCGACTCCACGAAACCGCAGAAGGTGTCCTCGGATATCCTGGACCAGCTGGACAGAAGGACGTCCAGGAGTTCGACAACGGAGCGAGGTCTGGCGAATGCAGCGTGTACCGGTGAATGCTACGTTCCACCTCATTACAGAACTGTTTGATGGACTTGATGTTGGAGGAATTCACGGATCGGAGAAGCACACGAAATGCTTTGACATGATCCTCGAATTATTCCTGCACAATGTGGGCCTTGTGATACGGGCGTTGTCTTGTTGAAAGAGGCCAGTGCCCAAGGCCGGCCCGAACAAAAGCGGGGCCCGGTGCAAAGTTGGCTTGCGGGGGACTTGATACAAATTCGTACAACAAAATAATTTATTGCATTTTGATATTTATTACATTGTACAAATTGGTTTAGTAAGGATTACATGAAATGATAAATAATTAAATTATTTTAATAAACTTAACATTTCAATCACAAAAAAATCTTTAATAAATTAAATAAGAAAAATAATTGCTTCATATACTTATAAAATACAATTTGGTATGCGACTTATTCGAATAAGGTCACAATATGTGACTTTTGTTTCATTTTCTTACATGTTTTATAGCAAATTCGCTGATAATTTAGTTTTTTGGCTATTTCGGATCGATAGATAAAATGGCTAAGGAGGTAAATCGTTCTTGACTAATGCTAGAACTCAAGTAATTTTTTATTATTTTCAATCTTGAGAAAGATCTTTCTGCAGATGCGACGGTAATTGGTAAGGTTAATATAATTTTCAGAACAGTAACAAAATTTGGATACAATTCAAATAAATTATTTTTCAGTAAATATTGTAATATTTGTAATATTGTGATTCTGGAAGGCAAAACTCGACGACAAATTTTGATTTCATTAAATAAATATCTTGCTCACAATATTTACTTCATTCAGTATGTCATACCAAATGACCAAACTTAATAAAAATTCAAATGAAGTAAGTTTATTTTCGATTGATTGGATTTCGGATTTCGTTTTCATGTCACTGGTATGTTCATAAAGGTATTTCAAAGCTAGAGAAAATTGTGGTACTTGGTATCTCACAGATTTCACACTTTCGAGGTGACATTCCCACCTCGTTTCTGACAGTGGTTTTGGAGTAAGATGTTTGACACGCTCTTTAAATATATCCCAGCGTATCACAGAACTTGCAAAAATATTATATATGCTTTGTAAAGTCCCAAAAAAATGAATTTGCAAGAGAAGATAATTTTTAAATGTCTCCAAGAACTAAATTCAAATTATGACTTCCGCAGGGCATATACTGTGCTTTGAAATTCTTTTGCAGGATAAGTGCTTTGGTCAAACCAGTATTATTAACTTAAAATTTTCTCAGAAGAAAATTTACGTCGACTTTTTGAATAATTTCGAATTCACTCGATCTCTCGAAGGTAGAAAGCGAAAAAGGGCAGAGAAAACCTAGTCGGTGGTATATATAGCCTTTAGAGAACGATAACTATGCAAATGCTGGCAACATATAATCGGACGTCTGAGCGACTTGTAAGGAGATATATTTTAAATATATTTGAAAGAAAATATATTTTTCCGTGTTCTTTGGAGGATTCTTGGCGGGTTTTCAGATAATGTTAATAACATGATTACTGACATTTTATTTCTTATGTATATTAAAAATATGGCCATTTTATGGCGATGTCGCTAGATTTTGCGACAGTATTAAAACAAAAAAAAAAAAATTTTTTATTTTGCAAATTTTATTTGCATTTTTATTTTGCAAAATCAGTCAGTGGCGCGGGGGCCTTCAGAAACGCGGGGCCTTGTGCGCTCGCACCGTTCGCACCCCTCGGGCCGGCTCTGCCAGTACCATCTAGATACACGGACACGGTCACCATGTAGGGCAAAACCTGGTCCGAAACAATATCGATGTAGAATCTGGCGGTGAGTGTGTTCAATGGGGAGAGGGTGATCCAGTGTTGTCCATGAAAACGTCCCCCAAACCATGATATCACCGCTGCAGGCCTGTTTTCGTCCAACCGTGCAATCTGGTTGCAGCTATTCACTTGCTCGCTGTCGAATACGCACCTGTTCATCAGCATGCTGGAATTGGAACCTTGATTCATCAGACAAGGTGACTCTTTTCAAGTCGTCCTTTGTCCAGGAAAGGTGCTAACGTTACAGCTGCAGGTGATGGAAGTCGCCTACTCCGCAGGCATATCTGCAAAAGTGTCCGCTGGATGGATGGTGTATTCTGATTCTCTGTGCCCGGGTTGTAGTCTGCCACTAATTGAGGGATTGTGAGGGTCCAGTTGTACCGGACAGCACGTGACAAACGCCGTTCACCTACACGCTCAATCAGTGGTGCCCCCCCCGTCCCGGCACGTTGGATGGTCGTTTGTCCCTCTTTAGACTATTCTCGCTACACCACTATGCCAGCCCTCGAACAGCTAATAATGCCTGCGATTGCAGGCATTATTAGCTGTTCGAGGCGTATCGGAGTTCAAACTCCGTCAGGTCCTTCCTTTTCCCCATTTCACGGGCTTCGTACTGATGAACTGACAGGCACTACGGTGCAGACACTATATATGCTTCGCCGGTCGGTGAGGTCACTGTTAGATGGTCTGGGATGCATCCGCTCACGAAGACAGAGGTGGTCATAATGTTGTAGCTCATGAGTCTATTTTTCTTGATATATAGATTTTATGGTTGTAACTTAAGTTTTGGATACCAGTATTTGATCAATGCAACATTTCCACTACTTATTCTGTGTTTTTAATGCTAGGTGGGAGATCCGTGGTTTTGCTCACGGGTGTGTAATATGCTAATATCAAAACATGGGCACTATGTACAAGCTATCAATTATCCTACAGTTCCACGCGGACAAGAAAAGCTGCGCATAGCTCCAACTCCATTCCATACCAAAAACATGATGGAGTCCTTCGTCAACGATTTAGTAGATGTCTGGAATGAACTGGGATTAGAATTAAATAAAGAAATGTGTTCAAAGGTGAGCAAGTAATATTATTGTTTATTTAGATATAGAATACGAGAGGTAGTCAAAAACTTCTGGGAACAGGGTATATAAAATGCATTAATAAATTATAGAAAAAGTTGTTTGATAGTTAATATCTTATGCAGTTTCTAAATTTTTTTCTTTTACATTGATAAGTGGAAGAAAAATAAATATCTAGCAAATCGAGAATCGTTCGGTAATCATATTTTTTGACCAAAGAGGATAAAAATGCTAGAGAAATACATGAAAGAATGACTAGAGTGTTTGTGAAATTATCATCCACTTAAGCTACTGTTGTAATATGGTCAGCAGAATTCAAAAGAGGATGGAAGTCAGTTGAGGATGATCACAGTCTGATCGTCCATCTGAAGCATTCGATTCTGAAACAGTTGAGCCACTCAATTTATAACGAACATCAGAGGGTAGAGTCATCAAAAGAGAATTTAAAATTAATTCTTGCTAATCCAGATAGAATTTTATCCCGTTTGGTGACTGGTAACGAAAATTGGCCACATTTTTATGATCTTAAATCCAAATTAGGATGCACGCAGTGGAAGCACAAGGGATTTCCAACCTCAAAAAAAAAGTTTCAAACCCAATCATCAGTTGAAGAGTGTTGGCCTCAATTTTCTGGTACACAAAAGGATTGTCAATTGATTTCCCTCCACCCAAAACCACAGCAACATAGGAATATTATGCTAATCTTATGCCAAAGTTAAAAGCTACAATTCGGGAAAAAAAGATGAGGAAAGTTCAGTCATCGGGCTTTGCTTCTCCGTGACATTGCACCCGTGCTACACGGCTAAAATTATACAGGTTATACAGGCTAAAGTTAATGAATGAGTATTTGAACAATCAAAGCATCCCCGTACAGTTGAGATCTGGCCCGAAGTGACTATTAATTTTCAAAAACCTCAAGTGTCATCTTCGTGGAAGTCATTTTAAAGATAATGAAGCGCTGAAATTCCATTAGCTGTGATAGATGATTTGACGTCCAATCTGAAAAATTCTTTTTTAAGGATTAAGATCTTTGCAGGTTGGTTGCCTGTTTTAGGCGCATCAGTAATTAGGCTATATTGCGCTGTAAAAAAAAAAAAGAAAAAAAAACCAGAGAATTTTTTACCTAAGACTTTTATATTGCCTTCTCAAAACTTCATAACCAACTCTCGTATCTTATGATGAGTCTGCACCAGAGCATGTATACAACCAGAACTTCCAGCAAAACAAGTTGGTCATGGCGATCTGGGTTCTCTTACTAATTTATAAAAGTAAAAACCTTATTCTGTATAGTGTACATATTGATCTTTATGTTGATTCATCCAGATGGAATTAGTTCTACGACAGCAGTTACAGTAATTCCGATAAGACTTTATTACAGAAATCACAGCTCATGGCAATTCCCGCAGTTGTCATTTACTCTCAACAAGACTGAAACTCAGCCATAACGTTGAACGTACAACAACTCATGTATAAACATGTGATCATTTATACATCACAGTGAGGCGTATCGGATATGTAAACAACATAAGAGTGTATGTGAAAAGAAATTTTGAAATTAACTAAATTTTTAAACCAAACTGGTTCAGGATAATAAAAAATAGAATTTTTTATGGTAGTATTCATAAACCGTTAAACATGTTAGTACTGTACAATTAGGGAAAGAATGGATGATCCAGGGACAGTTACATCCTGAAACAGTTACATGTTGCTCCTATTTCATATATATCGTGTCTTAAAAATTGCGTATGTTCTGTGGTTGATTTACCTATTTTCTGAACGAAAAATCCCGAGTTTCCGGGGGGGAAAACCATGCAACCCTCGCCTGAGACCGACTAACTGAGCCACGTTGCGAAACATGCCCATAATAATTCTTTGCGTCATTGAGAGGATTCGAATTCAGGTCTTTTCTACCCAGAAAATAGTGTTTATATGCACTGTGCTAACCGCGAGGGCAGTAGGCTACGAAAGTTACAGTGGAGAGATTTTGTTTGAAGGTGCTTCAACACTCTTTCTACAATCCGGATCTTTCTCCCCTGGTTATATATTTTTGGTCATCTTGGAAAAAAAAAAATAAATAAAAACCGAAAGGGAACGTTTTCCCACGGATGATGATATGAAAACTATAATAATTAATTCGTTTGGGTAAATTTCTGATTTACCCAAACGAATTAAGGTAATTTTAGGTAATCTTCCGCAAAACAAATTGAAATATGTACATCTATTTCATTTGAAGAATCTCTATAAAAGGCGCTTCTGCCCAATTTATTTATATATATATAAATAAATATAAATAAATACATATCTTGTATATATTTATTTATATTTTTAATTTCTAATTGTGTATTATCGTTTATTTTATAAATAGTTTAAAGTCAAAATAAGTAATATATCGTTACCATGTCAAATCCCGAGGAGTCTTTTCTAATAGTCTTTTATTTATTTATCATGTGCATCTCGTTATAAATTTATTTTTCAAAAATCTTATTTGAGTAGGAAAATATAAAAATTTAATTCAGGAAGAATGCATTTCAAACCCATACTTATTATGAGTGAATTAACACTAGGAATTAATAACGCATTAATAATTCATACATGGATTTTTTAATTCCATTAAATTACTTAAATTACTGCACTTCTGTTTTCATTTACCTCTTAACTTCTTTATTTCATTAATTATATATTTATGATTTCAGGAATGTCACTTTTGCAAGCAGCCTGTTTACTTTGAACGACTTCAATCTCGAATGTTACCACCATGTGGCGCTCGTGTTGGATGTCCTCAAATAGCAGTTATGGCTTAGGATAAATATAACGGGGCACAAATATATTTTTTTAAAAATAACTTTGTATTTATTATATATTCTGCATTTTAATAAAAGGACGTGGAAAATATTTAATGGCAAAAATATTTTGGAGAGGGATTTATTGTCTGCAATAAATGAATAATTTACCAATGAAATGTTATTATGTATTTATTGATATTTGTTTTCATTTGATATTCGAGAAACGTAAAAAAAAATATTCAGTTTCCTAATTCCAGACTGGTTATCAATAAGAAGAAAATTCTAGCATGATAAAATAAATAAATAATAATAATAATAATAATAATAATAAACATCTAGACGGATAGAATTCTTGTTATTCTAAAAACTAAAATTTTAAATAACAATGCAAGACAGCAGAACTGGTAAATTATGGTGATATTGATTGACATTAAATTGTTAATTTTGATTAGATCTCCAGCAATCAGGTCTCCACTGCCCAGTTGGTAGAATCGCTGTCCTCCCACACCGATGGTGAAGGCCTGCGCAGGTTCGAATTCCGTCAATAACTTCACGAAACTTTGTGTTCTTTTAACTCCTTAGCTTAGTTAGTTCTGTTTCAGGCATAGGTGGTTTGATTTCTGTTTTTTTTTTTTTTTTTTTTTTTTTTGGCGTGAGGGCGTGTTGGAGAGAGAGAGAGAGAATCCATCTACTAGGAAATGCGTTATTATAAGGACGAAAATAAAGAAATAATAACTGCCCGATTTCTATTGGTCTGATTTTAATGAAATTTTAATTGTTACTTCGAATCTTCTTAAATGATCCAAATTTAAAATCTCATTATAATCTGTCCAATGGGAGTCGAATTGTTACATGAAGACGGACAGATGGACATGGTCAAGAAAAAAGGCGAATTATGCGTAATGCTAACCGGCTTAAACATGCGCCTTTGATTTCCATTAATTTTTTATAAAATTACTATTTAATAATTAAATCAATTTTATTTAATTATTAAATAATTATTCAACAAAAATTAATAATATAACAACACAAGTGTGACTATATTTAAATTAACCGATTAATTAATTTTATTATTGGTACTAGTATTGATATCGGTCAAACTGTGCAAAGAACCCAGTCTTTTTCTGAACCAGTAAAAACAAATAAAATAAATAAAAAGCAATATACTTCTCCATTGAAGTAGTGTCTTTTATTTAGGGTGATTCAATACCAAGGCAGCTCGTGGCAAAGTGCCTCCACAATATGAGATAGATGCAGTAACTAGCATGCCGCTGAAGTAAGGTTCTCATCCCGAAGGCTGATATGGTTGTTAAAGATCACGTAGAAGGGGACCCAGAATTTAGAATTTCGCTTCTGGGTTTACAAATACAATTAATATCTCCATTTCTTTCCATTCAGTTTATCTCCCCCATTATGTTGAATTTATGCCTCCTGGTTAAAGACAAAAGTATCTGGAAAACAACAGGTTGGAATTACACTAGCAAAAATCAGTATATGTGTCTTTCAGATTCGAGAGAATTAAAACGGACTCACCTTACAGGACCACTTCAGCAGCTCAAAAAAGCAAGAAATCTTTCGCAGCTATATGGGCCATCCGACAGGAACTAGCGAGATTGCATCACTCAAAGTTCATATTGCAAAATATTCATGATTTGTAAACAATATTCCAAAAAGGATACTATTCACAAACCTAGGCGTCTCACCTTGGAGATAATCAATCGTAGGTAAGAACTTGTATTCTCGTCCAATTCGATACAGGAGGGAATGGATGTGTCTGAAATCTGGATCATAATCGCCAGCCCTAGGATATCAAGGAGAACCAATGGCATCTCCGATAGCGCAATAACCTAAACAACTTGCCGTCTCAGAAGCTTGTCCCTGAAGAATACCCATCTCTTCAACGTACTGGGAATTGATGCAAATAAATACCGCCATAACAGGACATACAGGTCGCAAGTACTGGAGAAAGGTGATGGAAAAATAACATTATATAATTTTAAGACTCCGATATCTAGTATGCGAGATAGCGGCGGGCAAAGAGCAACCCACAAAGTGCAGACTTATCGCCACTTTCGTTAGTGATGGTTGCACTACTTCAGCTAAACGCCTATTCGAATTTTGCAGAAATTACCTTTGACTAAACTTAATATACTCTGGTTTTCCCTTTAAGCTTATGTTTTATACGTACAGGCAAATCTGTTAAAATAGTTATTGATAACAAGTCCCATTGGCTGGTTATTGCATGGTTTTAGCATATCAGCAAATTAGGCCATATTGCGCCGTATGTCTGTAAATTGCGTGTATTCTGTGGTCGATTTGCTGTTTGCTGGACGAAAAAACCGAGTTTCTGGGATAAAAAAAAAAAAAAAAAAAAAAAAACATGCTATCCTCGCCTGAGATCGTCTAACTCAGCCAAAGTGTGAAAGAGGCCCATAAAAACTTCTTGCCTCGCTCAGGGATCCGAACTGAGGTCTTTTCCACCTGTAGGCAAAACATTGTTTATACCAACGGTGCTACCCACAGAGGCTGATAAATCTCCTAAACGTACCTATAAATTAGCAGTTCTATATAGTGTTAGTCATATTTTTTTTTTTTTTTTTGATTTGGTAGTTGTTGGCGCATCGGCTTCTGTGGCCATATTGCACCTCCTAAGGTTTTTGCAGTACTTTGATCCAAGCCCGAGGCGGGAATCGAACCCGCGACCTTTGGGTTGCCGGGCAGGTACTTTACCCACTCGGCTAGCCCGGTCGGCGTTAGTCATATAGTGCAATGAAGCCACAGACTTTTTCTGTGTTGATTAAATAAAAACAAATAAATGAAATAAAAATAAACAACAAAAGTTATTTTGTTATTTATTTTATTATTATCAAAAATTTCTCAAAAAAGTAAAGAAATGGATTAGGTGATTACCACTATACGCGCATTGGAAACGAAATAATGACATCTTTATTATATTTGTATATGTATATTTTTTTTCATATTAATTTTTTAAACTTCATGTTTTTTTTCCTGAAATTTTTCAGCAGCCTAAGCGACTAGCTAATTTGTGTTTATGGACAGTGCCCCATCGCACTTTGCCCGGTAACAGGCGACCCGTTTCGCTTATATGGACTAGCCGCCCCTGATGCAACTATTTAAATTTATATTTATAATATTTAACATGAATATTACACTGTTATGTAAGCGCACTTAAACAAATAAAAAAGTAAAAAAATCTTCCTCTTACCCTCACATACTCAATTAACAAATCCTATTACCTTTATAGGTCAAAGGATTTTTTCGCCTTTAAAAATGCAGTACCTAAGTTGGCTTCCAATTGTGTTTTGAAAGGTCAAGCAATGCCTCCATTGAAAGGTGACCTTAAAACGAAAATGTCGACAAATAGCTGTTAAACCTGTTTGCGTTTCTGTTTAGCAATGAAATGGGTGGTGGGTGAGCGTAATAAATGAGTAATATATCGGTTATATCCAAGTACGGTTGGAAGTCCCTAGGTGTGATGGCTTTGATAACGAAGTATGTAGGAAGTTTGTGATTAGAATGAATAATAAACAGAAACAGTGAACTTCTTTTAGCGGTAAAAGAGGTTCACTATTTGAAACAAACTGTTTCGACCACAAAAAGAAAATAAAAGTTGAAAAGTTTTTTCTTTTAAGCAAATTATGAAATGGGAATTTTTATTACTTACCATGCGCATTCGCTAGTAACACGGTAGTTACTCGTGAGGGCTTATAAAAAGTAATGCGAGTCTTGGTTCGAAAATCTTCAAGATGGTAGAATAGTAATAAACCTTTTTCGCAAACCAAATTTAATTGGTCCTGAAAATTGGCTTTTTCATCCAAAAGACAGAAAAAGCGACCAGATGTGACCAATATGGACACACACACACACACACACACACACACACACAACATTTTATTACCAAATTAATATATAAAACAGAGCTAAAAGGCTCAATAGATCGAACGTTATATTGATTTTTTTTAATTACCAAATTAAGGATATGAGTAATGGAGAGGTCAAAAAGAAAAAAAAAATAGTCTCTTCCGCGTGACTGCTCTCCCCTTACACTAGTAATATATCTGTTATAACATTTCGACCAATTTTTCTTTCAAAAGAGTCAAGGAATGGTAAGGGGAAAAAACAAAACAAAATATGTTTTGTTTTGTTTTTTATACAAAAACTCAAAGTAATAAACAACACATGTGAAACAATTCTATCCATTACACTACAAATTCAGCTGCTATCGCTGTACTCATAATATTCTAATTTTCAATGATATTTAGTGATTTATGCAGTATCAATTAATTTCGTATTTAAAAAGTAATTCATTAAATTCCATTACTATCATAAATTCTATACCTGTTTCAGACTTTCCAAATGATATATGAACAAAAATATATTCAAGAAGGGTTTTAATAATGTGTAATACGAGACAACACACTGATTGCCCAATGCTTTGGATATTTTGGCACTTAAACAACATATATACACACACACACACACACACACACACACACACACACTGGCTTTTTCTGAAAAAATTAATAACCTCCCTTCGACTTATAACTCCTCATAACATTTTTAAATCTTGTATTAGTATTAGCTACTGGCCATATCTCACAAAGAAGCTAGCCCTCGTGGGGTAGCACAATTAGCAGAATCACCGTCCTCCCCACACCGCGTGGAAAAGACTTCAGTTCGAGTCCGATTAATCACGTGAAGAATTTTTATAGGCCTTTTTCACAACGTCGCTGAGTTATTCGGTCTCAAGCGAAGGTAGCAAGGTTTTCCCTCCCGGAAACTTGGGTTTTTCGTCCAGCAAACAGAAAATCTACCACAGAACACATGCAATATTTTACAGGCAATATAGTCTTAGTCGCAGATGCTCCTAAAAAAAAAAACCAAAGAAGTCACACTTTTGCTGGCAAAAAAATAAAATATAATAATAATAAACTATATATTTTCCAAGTGTAAGAACCAATCCAGCTGGCTTTTGAACTTCCAAAACTCTTTGCTTAACTATACATAGAAGTAATTTATTCCAATTATTATTAACAATACCGCTGCAAAAGAAAACTAGGTGGGCTTTCACCAACGAATGATAGAACTTAATTCCTCCTATAGAAACAATGAGTCTTCGCAGTTAGCACAGCGGTATCGTCACCGTCCTCCCCACACCGGGTGGAAAAAGCCCGGGTTCGAATCCCGTCGATGACACGAGGAACTTTAATGGGCTTTTTTCACTCTGCGGCTGAGTTAGTCGGTCTCATGCGTAAACCAGGTTTTAGGTTTTTTTCGACCGGCAAAACAGGCAAATCGACGAGAGAATACACGCAATTTACAGCCACAAATATGGGTATACGTAAGAAATTACCTAATATAATAGTTTGGTTTGGTTTTGTAGAAACAATGAACATTTCTGCTAACAAAGTGGAATGTGTTAATCTGATCCTCATTGAAGTTCCAGTTTATCACGTATATGTTTCATAGGATTAGGATCGGGCTTAGAATATATTAGAATATATGTTTCATAGGATTAGGATCGGGCTTAGAATATATTAGAATATATATTTCATAGGATTAGAATTATTAGAATACTTTGCACCAGCTATTGCAGCTTTTGTACATTTGTTCGTAAGCCATTCTGGAATTGCAGCAGTGGTGTGACACGCATTATTTTGTTAAAGCAAACATAGGGCCGTGTCAAGGAACAACCATACTGTAGGAGCGAATAGTCCAAAATTTTCATGATCGCTGCAGAAACACCAAAAGGCCTAAGTATAATATCAGAAACAGTTCGGTACCATAATCCCAGGTTCCTCTAACTTCATGGTCAGCGCAATGCCAACAATGAAGTTTGTCGTCGCCAGAAATTTCCCAAGCATTCACAACACCAGACACCACACCTGCCTACCTGATGGGAATTGGGTGCAGCGATATTCGCCACTTCATTGACCGGCTTCCTCAGGGCTTTGGACCAATTATGGCATTCATTGCTCCACACAAAGGATGGCAGTTGTTGACTGGCTTATGAAAACCGAGTAGATGGAGCTCTGTGTGTAGTGTTCATATAAACCTGTTGACGTCTTTAACTCTTTTTCACTCCATGGCTGAGTTTTTTCTCTCCAGAAACTCGGATTTTTCATTCCACAAAACAGTCAAACACAAGGAGTTTATGGACACATTTTTTTTTTCGGAAAATCAAAGAAGACATGAACTAATCTTCGGAAAATCCACAATTGCATAAATTGGTGTTTAAGGCTCCACGTTCCCTAAGCCTGGCATTCAAAGAACCAAATCCTGTCAAGATAAACACGGAGAATAAGCCAGGAAGAAACCATCTGGAAATTTTCTTAAGTAAGAAGGTTACATCCAGTAAGAAGCTTGTAGTAGTCAGTCCAGTGGTTGTTTCATTCCAACAATTCTGCCAGATGTTCATGAGGTGAAATCTGAGGTTCTTCTTTTTTAGTTTTGATGTAGGCAAAGCAATTATTTGTAAAGTCTGAAGTAAAGCCAAGAAAACTTACTTGGTTGATTGACTTTTGTTGTACTTCAGCAACTTAGGCCATATTGCGCCATTTATAATATGGCTGTAAATTGTGTGTGTTCTGTGGTCGATTTGGTTTTTGCTGGATAAAAAACCCGAATTTCCTTTAAAAAAAAAAAAAAACCATGCTACCCTCGTCCGATAACTATTTTGAGCAGTTTGCCCAAAGGTTATCTCAATTTACACAGTGTCAGTGGAAAGCAATCCGAGATTTCTTAAACGAAACCAACTTATATCTCAATAATTAATAATTCTGGCTTCATCAAATTTCTTTTAGAGGCGGCGAAGCTGAATGGATCGAAACAGAAATTCCTTAAAAATTCTCAACGGAATCGATGAAATAATGACTTTAAGATGATACTGACACTTATGGAATTCTTCTCAAACAGGGGGTCAGCTTTGCTCAAATTTGTTCCCAATTAATTTTCAACAGTACCAGAACACCAGAAAATCATCAGTTACTTTTCCACAATATTTAGACAAAATCCAGAAAAGTGTGAAGTTCAGTCTTCATCCCAGTAGATAGCATTCGCCGACCCTAAGCCTAACTATTTAATAATACTCTGCCAACGAGGAAGCTACTATACAAGAATTTAAAATTCGCTCTTATACTGCATATCTCACTACGTAACTCTATGCCTTTAATTGAATAAACAATGAAATGCAAAAAGATTTAAACAACATACTCATCACATCTTTAGGAAGAAGGTAATTCTGAAATTGGAAAAACTACAAAAACGCGTAAGAATTAATCATAAAACAAGCAACAGAAAAACCAATGATCAGCACAATGCAAAGCACCACCTACTGTCCTGAATACATGGGTCATTGTATGTGTACAATTCAGTGAAAATGGACAAGAAAAAAGATTTAAGTGGATTTGAACATGGCATAGTATTAGAAGCCAGACGCATCGTTATATCTCATGTTAAATCACATCGCACTCAGCAGTCATTTGCGTTCAACTCCAAACACAGAAAACTAATTTTCTTTCTCTTCAGACATCTCTCGCGATCTGAGAAGGATCACTATCTGAAATTCAAGAACCCTCTCTCATATTGTATTTAAAACTTTTTCTGGAATTAATTTTAAGCTTAATGACATAGCTCCTGGATCCAGTCTGTTTAACATTAGTTCACAATAGAATTCTCAATAAAGGAATTTAAAAATTTCACCAGGTGTTTCATTTTAACCCACACATGGGGTAGTAGGATGAAACAATCGGCTTAATGTAACGATATAGGATACAGTCAACACAACGCTCAGATTTATTAAGTAACCCGTCAATGCATAAAAGTAAACAGACTGCATATCAAATTTCAAAATGTCAATTTAAATCTACGGGGATAATCATTTAATTTGCGGACTGGTGCAAGATTTTATCTTAATTGTCATCATCTGAATCGTCTGTGGATTTATCCTTCCTGATATACTCTCCCATGAACATTACACACTTTCGCCACGGAAAGTGTGCAAATCTCGGAACCTGTGGCAGCGATCACTGCCTGCACAATATTAGCCGTATGGGGCTTGGCATTATCTTTACGGAGAAACCACTTCACACCAGAAAGTTCGGTCACACCGGAATATGGCCATCCTACCAAGATACTCATTATCATATGCTTCATTCATTTCTTTAACTGTTTCCGATGCATCTAAGCCCCGTCTGACACAATAACGAATCACATATCGCTGTTCATTCTTTTTGAAGCAAATATCGCCGACACGATACTTGTTTCAAAAAGATCGTGAGTGATACGCGGCCAAAAAAGCTCTCTTCACACAACACTAGTTTCGAGAAGTACTGGCATGCGCACACAGAATCTAGAAAAGATCGAACGTAGGCGCCCGGATTCCTTCTTTTCCCCAAGTATTTCTATTTATTCTTCATTGAGCGTCCTTCATTTTATTCATTTGATATCTCTAAATTTTCATTTCATTTGTGGCAGCTTTAAACTATCAAGGAGACATTAACATTAGCATTAGCAAGGGCACATGATGCAAGAAAGAAAGCTTATACAGCATCAGCCAAAAAAAAAAAAACAAACAAAACACCCCCTTCTCATTTTACTCACCCACCCACTCCAAATGATTGTCTAGTTCTGCCTTGCATCTGTTTAAGCTATCAACTTCTACAACGACAGACGGAAGTTTGTTCCAGCAATCAACCATCCGCTGGCTAAAGGCTAACTTCCGCACATCTATCCTACAACTGTCTTTCCTCAATTTGAATCTATGCCCTCTCAGGCGATTATTCTGAGCAAGATGAAGAATACCATCAGCACTGAGCATGCTAAAACTATTCAAGGCTTTATACACCTCAATCAGATCACCTCGAAGGTGCCTAGTCTCCAGACACTGTAATTTGCAAAACTTAAGCCTTTCTTCGTAAGAGCAACACTTTGTTACATACACTAATATCGCTACCCTTCTCTGTATGAATAGGATAGATATTTCGAATATAAATATCTATCCTATTCATCCAACAGCTCTACATCCTTCTTAAAATGAGGCCTCCAGACCTGTATACAGTACTCAAGGTGGGGCCTGACCATTGCCTTATACAAGGGGATAATCACCCCCTTTATCCCTTCAAGAAATATTCCTCTATATCATTGACCAGATACCATGGGCTACTCTTGCAGACCCTCTACACTGCTCAGAAAACTTCATATCTACATGCACAATTACCCCCAGGTCCTTTTCGCTCTCTACCTCTGTCAGTGTAGTACCACACAGTTGATACGTCCTGGGGGATCTGTCTTCTCCCACTCAACCATCCCTTTATCCATAACAGCAATTTGCCTCCAATGCCACCCTACTCCAATTTGTGCAGCAGTCTTCCATGTGCAACAGTATCAAAAGCCTTTCTAAAATACAAATATATGATATCAAAATTAATCTTTGCATCCAGTTCCTATGTGACTACATCATAGTATCCAATCAAATTGGTAAGACAAGACTTCCTCTTAACAAACCCATACTCTGTCCGAGCTATAACTGAAGTCTTGTCTAGATGATTCTGCAATGCTTCTTTAACCAGTGCCTCCATTAATTTCTCTGGCCGAAGTTAAACTAACAGGTCTGTAATTACCTATGTCTCCCGTTGATCCTCCTTCCTGGATTGGAGTCACATTTGCACATCTCCAGTCCATAGGTACCTCCCCTGAGTCCAAGGAAGCTCTCATAATTATGGGTAAGGGTTTGCTTACTTCCTTTGCTGCCTCCTGTAATATAACTGGATAGATCCCATCCACCCCGGGTGCCTTTCTTGTGTTTATCTTCAACAATTTCTCCTCCACTTTACTCTCAGTTATTACAAGATTCTCTAGCTTACTGCCAGAGTTGAATACACCTCTGACATTTCCCTCGCTGAATAACTCCTCATGTGTGAATGTTGATGCAAAATATTCATTTAGTTTGTTAGCTACCTGAGCAGGATCATCAACAGTTGACCCATCGATATCAAGTGGACCAATCTGATTCATCCCTTTCCTTCTAGAGTTTACATAAGTAAAGAACTCTTTGCTGTTTTTCTTAGCATCCCTTGCCAAAGATTTCTCGTAATCTGCCTTCGCCTGCCTAACCTCCTTTGTAACTTGGTTACAGATCAACTTGTATCTATCATAGGCTTCTGTGTCACCTGTTAATTTATATGTATCCCATGCATTTTTATTCTCTGCCACATGTCTAATTATTTCATCTGACATCCATTTAGGTCTAAACCTTGAACAATATTTCTTAGTTGGTATGAAAAGCCTAATAGCTTCCAAGATTATTTCTTTGAATGCTTCCCATTTTATGTTTGCTGTTGGTAACATTATTAGTTGGTCCCACCGTATAGAATTTAAATACTATCTCTGACCACCATTGTCACCTTTACGAAAGCAAAAACCCTTCCCTTTACCCCTGATGATAGTTACCTCTTTGAGTAAATCGCACTTGAGCACATTGTGATCACTGCCACCTAGTGGTTCCTTTATCTGTAGATTCTTAATGCATGAAAAATCACTACAGATAATCAGATCAAGAGTATTATTCCCTCTAGTTGCCTCCCGAACATGCTGCTGGTGAAAAAAATCATCCAATAAATCTACAAAAGCCTTGCTAGTGTGTGAGTGACACCCACAAATTTCAGTCATTGTCAGGAAAATTAAAATCCCCCATTATAAGACACTCTGATTTACTGCCCCACTCTATTTCTCTGCACAACTGCTCATTATACTCATCAGATTCATTAGGCCTATAACACACACCTACCCTCATTTTTCCTTTCCCAGTGCTTATGTCATACCAAACAGATTGAACATTGCATTGTTCACCAACATCAATTGGATGCACTTCCTTAGATTTTACGTCTTTCTTAACTAACAACATAACACCTCGCCCCCCCCCCTTCTGTTCTGTCTATCCTTTCTGTACTCCCCAAATTCCAATCCTGCATTGTGTTATAGCGCTAATTCTGCCTTTTCCTATGTTTCAAACTTACGGTAAATTTTCTGTACCCGACCTATCTAGATCTCTCTCTCAAAAGCTTAGATATAATATCACTTTAAGTAGGAAATTAAAAGTACAAAGTAGAAGAAAAATCCTCAAGTAAAAGCGTATATTTTTCTAAGTAAAATGGCAAAAATTAGTCGCTATAGCTGTAATAGACACATGTTAAAGAGGCCTACAGTTGTTAGCCAGCAACATCTGTATCAGTTAGCCACTTGCAAGTGCAAAGTGGAAGATTTTTGTAAACACCGGATGGACGCGTTCACTTTAAGATGCAAATTAGGGGCAAAGGAAGAGGGTAAGAAACAGTGTTACTCATGTGGGTAGACAGACGCCTCTCAGCCCAGATAGACGTTGCATAAATGCGAGCAATAGCTCTACCATGACCTAAAAAGGGAGATGGTAGAGTGGCTCCACGTGTCACTGGAATAATCGTTAGGTGGCGTGATGAGGCGATGTGAGATACCTCTTTGAACCCAGTGCTTTTCCTTGACGTACCATCGAGCATCTTAAGACTTGGCTCCCGCCAATGAGAAAAAGTTTTTTCCATGACGTACCATGGAGCATCTTAAGACTTGGCTCCCGCCAATGAGAAAAAAGTTTTGTATAAACAGTGTAGGCGGGCTTGGGACATAAAAAGCGGACCCTTGCAAGGAAAAGAGATGGAGACGGACGGCGGACAGAGAAGGACGGAGAGGAACGGACAGGACCCTGAAGGAAGGACCAAAGAGCCCAGCGAGGAACTGATCGTTGTTCTGCTGAGCCAACGCCCAGAGCCGACCGAGCAAATTGGAGAGCCACAGCCATCGACTGATCAACCCAGTGCGATCTCTAGAGCTGGTTAGTTAAAATGATATGAGTACGGAGTGGGAAGATGATAGTAATCATGGTACCGTTAAAACGTTTCCTTTCTAATTTCATACAATCTGAGCTTGTTGAAATTTAAGAATAAAGTTAAAAGTTTGATCTTATAAGTGCTGGACTATTTTGATAAACATGTTTAATGAAATGTCTTAACATATCTTTTGAGTGAAGTGTGTAAAACTCTCTCTTGTAAGTTCTTTCTTGTATTAAACTCCTGTTATGTTTTTGTGTTATTCAGGTTTCTTCATTTACTGCCAAAACCCCACATTCAATCACTAAAGTAATAGAGCTAAGTGTTAAAGCATAATTAACGCATGATTTGAAGTTAATTGCGGCGTCCAGTAATTAATTACATAATTACCCGATGATGATCACAACGCGAAAGCCCAAACTGCGGGATGGAGAGGGGAAGTAGCCTTCTCCCTCTTTATTCTGAAGGTATACAAAGCTTTGTCCTATTGAAACCTACTAGACGAAAGCAGAACTAGATACCAGACAGGCAAATATGCTAAGGTAAAATAAGATAACCAACCAAAAGAAAAAGGTAAAAACGAACTAACGACACTTAGAACAAAAAAGTATGAGTTACGCCTAGTCTGACTATTTCTGTTACAGCCATACCTCTGGAGCTCGCAAAGGCGAAAAGAGTGCGAAGAAATGGGGAAGCCTAAGTAAGTAAGAGAGTAACCACAGATTGTGAGAGGTAACAATTGCTTATGTCTGTGTGACACCACACGCCTGATATCCGAACAATATCTGCTTTTGATATCTTGACTAGCACTTCAAGCTCATCAAATTTATTAGTTATACTCCTAGCATTGGTGTACTTACAAGTATACATGCACCTGTTTCTACTCTTAGTTACTCTAACACAGCCCATATATTTACTTGTTCCACTATGACTCCCTGATTTGCTCCAGGGAATCCCAATTGCCTTGCTTTCCAGGCTGCTGCTCAATTGCATTTCAATAGAAGCAGTGCAAGAATCACTTTCACCTCTGCCAGCGGTTACTGTTAATCTATTAGTTCCCCCCCCCCCCAAGCTAGCAGTTTTCCGACCCACTTAACTCTGCCTCGATAGCATCAGCAAATATTCTTGCACCCTTTCTGTTTAAGTGTATCTCATCCCTGTAGAAGCAGTCTCTCCTGTTAACAAGCACAGGCCACGCTGGGAAAATTCTACCCCTTGAGCCTTGCACAATCTCTCCAGGGCTGAATTGATCGACAAGGCTCTCAACATATCGTCTTACTGCTGACGAAAATTTTTCAGAAGTTTTCATATATTTCCTGTTTGGTCGAGCGACAAGAATATTGTTTGTATTCACTTCATTTGATTCCTCTTGGCAAATAGGATATTTGCCATTTTGAAACATTTTGAAAATGAGCAAATATATATCCTATTCCTACTTGTTCCTCATTCAAGTACTATTCGTAGGCTCTGCTCTTCTCTAAACCCAAAAATTCCAAATGACCACCATGAGAATCATTTTCTGATGCTAAACAGAAATTGGCTTTTTTAAATAATTCAGAACACAAAATTAGTTTAATGATTGATGAAACTCATCTGAAACCTTATATTGATTACAAAGGTGGAAACGTACTGAGAAATTCTTTGGACGCAACTACAAGTGCATATGTATTTATTATTCTAAACTTATTGTCAAATTACAAAGATGTCATTTATATTTTATCCGTGAAAAAAATTACTGCAGAAAAATTACATTGTTTGTAAAACATTATTGTGGGCTTGAAAAAAATTGGTTATAATGTTGTAGCAATTGTATGTATAATATTTCAATTAACCAAAAAAAGTATTTCTGGAAAAATAATTTAAATTTTCTAATTAAAACCATTATCAATATTTTGCTCAACAATTATTGAAAAAAGAAAAATGATATATTAAAAGCAACACATAAACGTAAACTTCAAACATTGAAAATGAGCTAAATTTAAAAGTAAAATAATTTCTGTTCAATTATAGTAAAAAAAAAAAAAGTACAAAACAATTCACTCTAAATGTTTATCCAGTTATTCTTTAAATTTATTCAACCTATCAACTTTCAAAACGACAGATGGAAAGGAAGTTTGTTCCAGCAATTAACTACCCGCTGGATAAAGGCAAATTTCCGCACATCTATTCTACATCTATCTTTCCTCAATTTGAATTAAGCCCCGTTAGGTTCTTAATCTGAACAAGTGGAAGAATCCCACCAGAATTCAGCGTGCTGAACCCATTCAAGGCCTTATACACTTCAATCAGATCACCTCGCAGGTGCCTAGTCTCCAGCCGCTGCAATTTGCAGAACTTAAGCCTCTCTTGGTAAGAGGATCCCTTCATTCCCCCTTACCAATCTTGTTGCCCTTCTCTGTACACGTTCAAGCAAATCTACATCCTCCCAAAAATGAGGCCTCCGGACCTGTACGCAGTACTAAAGGCTTTATGATTAACAAAAATTATCACACCTACGAATCAGAACTGATCTTTTTTATTTATTCATTTATTTTTTCATATTGTCCCTTACTACATATATTATCTTTCCGTTATGCACAGAAATTAAAGTAGATTTACATTCAACTCTTGCTTTCGCTTTTCTCAATTCTGTGTAGCGATGTAGCTTTGTGTACTTCTTGTGGCCCACTTATGATGACTTCAAAAACGCAGTGATCAGGCATTATTATTATGGTGGCGACGATCCAATCCACGTGTTAGACAAGATTTTGCGGCTCCGGCGAACGTAGCTTTTAATTATATTTAGCCATTTTATTGACTTAATTCTTATGTTAAATTATTTTCTATAAGTAGCTTATAGAACTAGTCAAGGTTCTTGGTTTATTTTGAATTTAGATAGCGATTTTGAAAGTTAATTAATACTTAGTGTCCGTAGATTATCCCCAGGGGCTCATATCTGGTGAGTATGGGCTTGGCACACCCAAGGTCCTGAGCTGGTTATCATCATTCTTCTCTTTCTTGATGATTCCTTTCTACTTCTCTCTCTCTCTCTCTCTCTCTCTCTCTCTCTCAGTGTAACTTGGAAATTTTTTTTGGTTAGTGCACCATAAGCCTCATATGGTTAATAATGCACCATATGGTTAATAATAATAATAATAATAATAATAATAATAATTTACGGTTTGTAACTTGCCGCCATTGTTATACTATACAACGTATAGCCCGAACTAGATAGCATAGGGTTTAACCTAAAACTAGAAAGTGAAACACGTAGGACTGTATTAGAAATCTGTTAGCTTAATATAGTATAGTATTATCAATTAATCAGTAAAACTTATTAATCTTATTAAATTTCCTTATCAATTAAATTGTATTTTTTAATTAAATACATATAACGACCTAGATATCATTATAAATTAATACATATAACTTGAAAGGAAATACGAAAGAAATATAACGTAACTCAGAGATAACATTCGATACTGAAATATATATATATATATTTCGTGTATATATATATATATATATATATATATACACGAAATATGTATATATAGTGTTATAAATGCATTGGGATATAACTTTAGGATTTTTTTTTTTTTTTGTATTGAAATTGAATCGAGATCATGACTGAGACCTGAGCAGCAAAGCAAAAGTCTCAAGGTGGTGGGAGAGCTGTGGCTCGAGGGAGAACAGAGGGGAGGCAGTTGTCCTATGAATTTTGAAATGTACTGTTTGTTTGATGTTTTTGGAGCATCAAGAACGGGACGTGATATTACCAAGGGAATATCTTGTGTGCGCGATGTTAGGAGTGAGGAAATCAGGCGCTAACTAAGCATTGTTATGGGCCTATATGAGAGCTTGAGGGGCAGGTTGGATGCCCTCGAAGGATTTAAATTGAGGGGCCCATCAAGCTCTCAGCTGCCCATATCAACATCACGCAACACAGCAGCAACCCCCCAAGGCAAAATGTGCTAGTCCCAAAGGAACTAGTTGTTGTCAGTGACTATATTGTCAGGGAAATGGGGAATATTTTGCGTAGAGAGGATAGGTGGAACAGGACCAGGGTATGTCTGCCAGGGGAAAATGTTGATGACATTGTAGAGCAGATATCATATTTTAAGAGTGCAGAGGGTGATATTGTTGTACACGTTGGCACTAATGATATTAAGAGTACAAGACCTGCGGAATTACTTAATAGGTACAGGTCACTGTTGAAAAAAAGCCGTGAATTAGGGTTAAATTTGAATGTGTCTGTAATTCTTCCCAGACACGATAGGAGGGAGTATATGATGAGAGCCTTGTCGATCAATTCGGCCTTGGAGAGATTGTGCAAGGCTCAAGGAGTAGAACTTTTCTCAGCCTGCCCTGTGCTTGCTAACAGGAGAGACTGCTTCTACAGGGATGGAATACACTTAAATAGAAAGGGTGCAAGAATATTTGCTGCTGCTATCGAGGCAGTGTTAGGCGGGTCGGAAAATTGCTAGCTTGCGGGGGGGATACACGGACTAATAGACCAACAGTAGCCGCTGGCAGAGGTGAAAGTGATTCTTGCACTGCTTCTATTTGAATGAGCAGCAGCCTGGAAAACAAGGTGCAGGGGATTTCAGACACTGCTCGGGGTCATTGCGGGACAAGTAAATACTACGTGGGTTGTGTTAGGGTAGCTAAGAATAGGAACAGCTGCATGTATACGTGCGTGTACACCAATGCAAGGAGTTTGGTAAATAAATTGGATGAATTTGAGGTGTTGGTCAAAACATCAAAGGCAGATATTGTTGGAACATCAGAGACTTGGTGTCACACATATATAAGGAATGAATAACTGGAATTTGGGGAGTACAATGTGTACAAGAACGATAGACAGGATAGGAAGGGAGGAGGGGTTATGCTATTAGTTAAGAAACACATAAAATCCAAGGAAGTACAGACAGTCGACATGGTTGGACAGTGCAGTGTCGAGTCAGTTTGGTGTGACATAAGCAGTGGAAAAGCAAAATTGAGAGTAGCAGAGTGTTATGGGCCTAATGGCTCTGATGAGTATAATAAACAACTGTATATAGAGAAATGGAGCGGGCCAGTAAATCAGAGTGTCTTATATTGGGGGATTTTAATTTCCCAGAGATTGACTGGAATTTGTGGGTTGGTCACTCACACACTAGCAAGGCTTTTGTGGATTTATTGGATGATTGTTTTCTATAGCAGCATGGTCGAGCGACAACAAGAGGGAGTAATACTCTTGATCTGATTATCAGCAGTGATTATTCATGCATTAAGAATTTGCAGATAAAGGAAACACTGATTGACAGTGATCACGATGTACTGATGTGGGAATTACTTAAGGATGTAACTACCATCAAGGCTAAAGGGAAGGGCTTTTGCTTTCGTAAAGGTGGCTACAGGGGCTCAGACAGTTTTTAAATTCTGTACAGTGGGAGCAACTGATGATGTTACCAACAGCAAATTCAAAATGGGAAGCATTCAAAAAATTAATTTTGGAAGCTACTAGGCTTTTCATACCAACTAAGAAAAACTATATTGTTCAAGGTTTAGGCCTAAATGGATGTCAGATGAACTAATGAGACATGTGGTAGAGAAGTAAAATGCGTGGGATACATATAAATTAACAGATGACACGAAAGCCTATGATAGATATAAGCTGGTCTGTAACCAAGTCAAAAAGGAGATTAGGCAGGCAAAGGCAGAATACGAGAAATCCAGATAGGCAAAGGCAGATTACGACAGCAAAGAGTTCTTTACTTATAAACCCTAGAAGGAAGGGGAAAAATCAGATTGGTTCACTTGATATCGATGGTTGAATTGTTAATGATCCTGCTCAGGTAGCTAACAAACTAAATGAGTATTTTGCATCTACATTTACACACACGATGAGTTATTCAGGGAGGGGAGTACCAGAGGGGAATTAAACTCTGGCATTGAGCTAGATGATTTTGTAATAACTGAGAGCAAATTGGAGAAGAAATTGTTGAAGATAAACATAAAAAAAGGACCTGGGGTGGATGGGATCCATTCAGTTATATTAAAGGAGACAGCAAAGGAAGTACGCAAACCCTTAGCCATAATTATGATAGCTTCCTTGGACTTAGGGGAGGTAGCCATGGACTGGAGATGTGCAAATGTGACTCTAATTCACAAAGGAGGATCAAAGGGCGAGAGAAGTAATTATAGATCTGTTAGTTTAACTTCTGTTCCAGGAAAATTAACGGAGGCACTGGTTAAAGAAGCACTGCAGGACCATCTAGACAAGTCTTCAGTTATAGCTCAGACACAGCATGGATTTGTTAAGGAGAAGTCCTGTGTGAACAATTTGATTGGATACTATGATTTGATCACAAAGGAACTGGATGCAAAGGAAAATTTTGATATTATATATTTGGATCTTAGAAAGGCTTTTGATACAGTTGCACATGGAAGGCTGCTGCACAAGCAGTGTGGCATTGGAGGCAAATTGGTGCTATGGATAAAGGAATGGTTGAATGGGAGAAGACAGAGTGTGTTAATCAATGGACACTGCTCTTCATGGACTAATGTTATTAGTGGAGTCTTCCAGGATCCAGTTTTGGGTCCATTGCTGTTTTCTGTATTTATTAATGATATTGATTAAGGTATATCAGGCTTAAAGTCCAAGTTTGCAGACGAACGACGGTCTGTAGAGTTGTTAATGACATAATGACAGTACGCTGCTGCCTATTAAAATGTGAACATTTTTATATCGTAAAATATTCTCATAAATAGCCACACATTACTTTTGCCAGTCACTATATGTGTAGAGTAATAAGGCCGTGTTGAAAGTTGTTTTGTCCGATTCTATTCTTAGGAAAGCAGTAATCGAATTTCCATCTCACTCCCATAGTTCGGTCAATCCACTACATGAAGCCGACATTCGATAGGATCAGCTAAGTAGTGCTGCGCTTGCATTACTCAGATATACAATGGCAAAATCTGTGGGGGCTAGTGAGTAAATCGGAATGAGGAAGGTATTCTTGAGAGAAATTCGAACTGATTACTGCGAATTGACTCTTGTTGAAAAATGATGGACAGAGGTAAATAGACTTTGAGTGAAGAGAATACCTTGGTATAACCCGGAAGTATCATCGTATATCAATTAATAATTTACTCCTTTCTCACGGTAGATTTCTCAAATTAAACGTGTCTAATTACTAGGACAGGTGATCCTAGATTTGCTTTTCCCCACAGGAATAAGCTCCTAACCAATCAAGAAAGGGGCCATCCAAAGGGGAAAGGGGTGTATATATTGGGACTATGGGAAAACCGAGGGTCTTTTGGTGGGATGAAGATGGAAACAGAGTTAAAAACGTCCATGATGAGATATAGCGAAGAAGAAGTCGTACCTGGCAAGTCGGTAGGAAAGTATTTGGGTAAGTTCGTCCTTTAGTTTAGCGACCGGTTATCTGGAATTACTGAACGACCACAGCTACTATTATATTCCCCGCCTAATATCACATACTAGCCTCTCTCCTCCCAGCTAAATTCACATATGTATTTTCTATATTAAGGCCAGAATGTGTCATCTATTATACCAACTACTGGATACTGCGTTTCCAGTAACGGTAAACATAACTATATGTCAATCTTACACATTCACCTATAAATTCGAATAGCTGGATGCTCTTCTACTTATTGTATATTAACAACGATTGTTTACCGAAACTACATGAAGAATGTCGACAGAATGGCAGAAAGGTGCCATGTTACTACTATCCATTAACTAGAAAATGTAAAGCTATCCTGAGTAAAGCTAACACTTACAACATAATATAATTCTAATTCCCTGTTTTACTTATTAATTCTTTTACTGTAAATAAATACACAAGTCCATGTATGTATAATAAACTATACCTTGTTTGTTGATCTATCTTTCTTCAGGACTATTCCGAAATACACACTTTTTGATAGCGTATATATATATTTAAATAGACTATCATTAAAGGCGGGCTCAAAGGCCAATACACAAAGGGCCTTAGAGTTAATCATCACAACGCAATTCTCGTTGCTGCATTCTTGCCCAACGTCCATCTGGGTGAGTTTTAGAGCACAGAATCTTGTCCTAATTTAACGCTAGACGCTCATATAAAATCCTAGTCTTTCTGGTTTCTCATTTTAGTGCTGGAAACCTGCCTGGGAGCCTTGATATCCGTATTAAACGCTGCCCAGCAGGCGCCCTACATTATTACAGAAATGACTTCGGAACAACTGGTGCTATAGCGCGACCAGGATTTATTGTGTTTTTGCGGGATGAAAAATCACTCTTTGATCAATGCTTATGATCAATTCTAAGAGCTCTAAACTGAGGAGAGTGACAATAAGAGACACTAGAAATAGGGGATGAAATAAAGGGGATTACTGAAGTAGTCAAAAAAAAAAAAAAAAAAAAAAAATTTTTTTTTGACAGCCTGAGTAATAGTCAGAGACATTTTATCTAATATTGTTTTCCCTTTCAGCTGTACAAACAACACAGACGTCTGAAAGTACACTCATACTAGTTAACAATTAGCAACTAGAACTAGTAACCTTTTGAATTATTTATTTTCAAAAAAAAAAAAAAAAAAAAAGGGGAGTAATTTTTTTTCCCTTGTACAGTTGCTATATGTTGGAACACCTATTATTTTAGTAGTGTGATTATTAACCTTATAATTTCTTCTAGCTCAACGGAAAGGTAAGTGACACTATTTTGGGGGTTCCACAAAATACAGATAGACTCACCCCAGTTTAGAATCAAAGATATAAATAGGGTCACTTGATTTTACCCAGATATCAGATATTTAAAATGGAAGGTCAGAGCCCCCAGACTACACAGATTACAGAAGTAGACCTATCAGCCCCCTTGTTTGAGATGCAACAGACACAACCATCCCCTCCTGATCCAGTTAGGTCCCATTTGGCTAATATTGCAGGCTACATTGGTTTAGTGCCTACTTTTTTTGGAAAAGTTGATGAGGGCCCCTCAGTACAAATGTTTTTTGAGACCTTAGAGAGCGTTGGAGAGTTAGCCCTCTGGCGGGACATTGAATTATTACTAGTCTGTAAGGCAAAAGTTCGCTCCGTTGCAGCCGAATTTTTGGCTCAATCAACCGATTTACGCAAAGAGAAAAATTATAGTGTATTTAAAAAAGCCTTTTTGGCACAATTTGAGAAAACAGAACCATTAGTAACCAGCCTTCACCAATTCGCAACAGCTATACAGGGGGTGGCAGAGCCAATTGCCAGCTACAGTGCGAGAGTGAAAAACTTAGCACTCTTAGCGTTTAAAACTCAAAATGATTCTCAAGAATCTTTAAATATACTTGATCAGGCTATGTTGGCCCAATTTCTCAGGGGGATTTCTAATAAAATTAAACGAACGGTGCTTACCCAGAACCCCCTAACGTTTTCAGAAGCGGTTACAATAGCAAAAAGGGAGGAAACCAATAATGAAATCATAGAAACAAGAAATAGGCCAATTAATGCTATTTTGAGTCAAACTAACAATGATGAAGTCGGGAATCAACACAAAAATTATTTTGAAAACATTATTAGACCCATACAAGAACAAATACAGAACATCCAACAAACATTAAATGCATTGACAATTAACAATCCCACTCATAATAATTCAGAAAACCGAGTCACACCTGTTAATGAAATAGACCGCTATCAAAATTGCAAGACAGTAGCCTATGCACCCTCCCTTATCAGTACTTGTGAAGGGTTTAGTTCACAATATCCACAGCCAAACAGGCAAGGAGACACCGTGGCCTTGACCGCGCAGGTCAGAGGACCTTACTGGAGACGTTCTCCTGCTACACACCATGCTGAGAGGCATCTATTACCAAATACTGCCTGTGGAGCAAGACAAAGGGAGAATCGTTCTACACATCGCGGCCAACAGAGCACCTATCGCCCGACGCCAATTTCTTCTCCTTATCGGTACACAAATCGCGGAGCGAACGAATACACTGCATTACCAAAATTTAGGACGCCCCATGTTAATAGGCAAAGTTACAATTTTGATGGGTATAGAGGCAATAATGCAAATGGAAGGTATTATAACGGTCAGAATAGCAGAAATATGAACTCATATCCACGGGAAAGAAGGGGCATATTTAGAAATGAGTTTAATTTTGATCGAACATCCCCTAAAGCGGTTTTAGGTAGGCCAATTAATCAGGTAGGCAGTGGAAGTTGTAGACAAGGTGCAGAGAGATCTTTTTGACTAAAACAAAGGTCAGGACTAGATAAAAGAGACTGTCAAGGTCAGAGAACCGTTTTACCATGTCAAGATTACTATAGAACCCACAAACTTAGTACCCAACATAAAATAGTGCAACATGGGGTGTATATTTTGGACAATGACGCCAAATTACCGATAATATCCGGATTTGTTCAAAATGTTCCAGCTAAATTTTTAGTCGATACAGGAGCAAGTGTCTCCCTTTTGAGTACCGATCTATATAATAAAATCAAGCATGAGAAATTATTAAACCCAAGGTCACCAGATTTGACCGTAACGGGAGTATCAGGTTACATTGTTCCTATCAATATGGAAATTACAGCTAATCTTAAATTGGATAATGCGACCTTTCAGGATAATGTTTTGGTGGCTAATGGGAATTTTAAGGGGCATTATGACGTTATTTTGGGGTTGAATGTTTTGAGACGTTTTTCCTTCATAGTTGACTTAGGCAAAAAAATGATCCGATCAATTCCATTGAATATTTGTTTAAGAGAAGTAGGTGTTAGGGAACAAGTCATGAGTTCTAAACCCGTGGTAGCTAAGCTCACATGTAAACATGTGCTACCCCCTGCGTCAGAGAGGGTAGTGACAGCATATTGTAACCAACTTGCTGTTTCCACTGAACAATTGGTGCTAACAGAGCCTAATTTTAACCTAAGTAGTGAAGACTTAGCTGTCAGGTGTTCAATCGACAAAGTACAGTCCGATGGATTGATATCAGTCTTGGTGGCAAATTTGTCGGCTGAGCCTTTACATCTTCCAAAGGGGATGGGCATTGCTAGTTTGGAAAGGGTTGAAAATAATCCAGTTACTTTTGCAGGTAAGGAAGTAGAAGAAAATAAGGCATCTCCTGTGACTTTAAAAGATTTTGATCTTGATCATTTGACTGGTGATCAGAAACATAAACTATCGGACTTGTTGTATGAATATAGAGATGTTTTTGCCAAGTGTCCAGCTCAGCTAGGAAATTCAAAGGTATTTAAACATAGAATTAAATTGACAGACAGTATACCAGTTAGGCAATCAGCTTATAGGGTTCCTTTCAAGTTGAAAGATGAAGTCCGGAAGCAGGTAAACGATCTTTTGGAATCAAATATTATCGAACCCAGCAATTCACCTTACTCTGCCCCGATAGTTTTAGTAAAGAAGAAGGATGGCACATATCGGCTCTGCATAGATTTTCGCAAGCTGAATGCTAAGACTGTTTCAGATTCGTACCCAATCCCGGATTTAAATCAAATTCTTCAGCTTCTAGGGGAAGCGCGCTACTTTACTTCGCTTGATCTGCAGAGCGGATTCCACCAAATTGAAGTTCACCCCGCTGATCGTCACAAAACTGCCTTCACCACTGGTGAATCCTTATATCAGTTCCGAAAAATGGCGTTTGGATTAAAGAACGCGCCCTGTTCTTTTGTGAGAGCAATGGCCTTGACCTTACAAAATTTGCATAAAGACTCCATTTTTGCTTACATGGACGATTTGATTGTCGCCTCATCCGACTTCGATTCACATCTCCTGAAATTGCGAAAAGTCTTTCAGTGTCTCAGAGAATATGATCTGAAATTGAAACCTAAGAAGTGTGAGTTTCTGAAGGAGCAATTGAAATATTTAGGTCATTTAGTCAGCGGTGACGGTATTCGTCCGGATCCGGCCAACGTCGCGGCAATCCGAGATTGCAAAATTCCGAGGACTATCAAACAAGTCCGATCGTTTCTGGGAATGGCGGGATTTTATAGGAAATTTATCCCAGATTATGCTGAAATCGCCCGTCCATTGACCCAGCTGACCAAAAAGGAAACGCCATTTGTTTGGGATTGCTCTACGCAGCAGGCTTTTGACCAGCTGAAAACTATTTTGACCACTCCTCCGTTATTGGTTTACCCTGATTTCACTAAATCTTTCGTTCTTTCGGCTGATGCCTCGTCCTATGCAATTGCCGCATGTTTAGAATCGCAAGTAGATGAAAATTCAAGACAACCAGTTGCCTATGCTTCGAGATTATTGAAGAAATCCGAAGTAAATTATAGTACAACAGAAAAGGAAGCATTGGCTATTATCTTTGCAGTTATGCAATTTAGACCTTTTCTAGTGGGCAATCACTTTACACTCATAACGGACCACCAACCATTGAGCTTTCTGCTCCATTTGAAAAATCCTTCGCCCCGCTTAGCGAGATGGAGCATGCTGTTACAAGAGTATGACTATAAAATTGTGTATCGTCCGGGTAAAGTGCATTCAAATGCAGATTTCCTCTCGCGACCTGTGTTAGAAGCAGAGGAAAAACCAAAAAGATCAAAGGTAACAAGAACAACTGAGTTAGTCGCTCTCATATCGGCTGATGTAACCATAGAATCACTGGTTATGCCTCAGCAACAAACCAGAACTCTGATTAAAACTCTGCAAAGAGAAGATCCAATTTTGCAGAAGTTAATCGAACAGTTGGAGGGAATACCCCAAGCATCAGTGAAAATCCCAGATTCCTTCTACTTATCTAAAGAGGGAATACTATATCACTACACTTTATCTGACCCTGGAGCGACAAGAGAAGAGCCAACGGAACAACTAGTAGTGCCCGTTGGCCTGAAGTCAGAAGTGTTGAAGGCATGCCACGACAATTCTTTAAGTGGAGGCCATTTTGCGCTACAGAAGACATTGGAGAAACTCAGGAAAAATTTTTTTTGGATTGGGATGTTTTCGGAAGTGAAGAACTATATTGAGACATGTCCATCATGTATGCAACGTAAAGGTTATAACCCTAAAGCCAAAGCAGCTCTGATGAGAGTTCCCGTTGAAAATTCACCTTGGGTGCGAGTGTCATTAGACATTCTAGGACCTCTCCCTATGTCCTTGAGAGGACATAAATATCTATTGTTAGCAGTAGATAATTTCACGCGTTATGTTGAAGCAGTTCCACTCAAAACTCAGAAGGCAGATGAAGTAGCCACAGCATTTATAAACAATGTGATAGCGAGACATGGAATTCCTAAATACATACTCACAGATCGAGGTACTAATTTCATGTCCTCATTATTGCGACAAGTATGTGAAAAATTGAACATTCACCAAATTCATACCTCTTCGTTTCATGCGCAGTGCAATGCCAAGGTGGAACGGTTAAACCGTACCTTAGCGAACATATTATCTCATGTCATAAATCAGACCCAGTCAGATTGGGATGAGATCGTACCATTGGCTGTCGCTGTATATCATGCTGCCACTCACAGTTCTACTCAAGAAACACCCAATTTCTTAATTTATGGAAGAGATCTAGTGTTACCATCAGATTTATGGCACGCTAAAGCGAGACAGTCATACTCATCCCTGGAGAATTATTCAGAAGAGATGTGTGCACGACTCCGTAGAACCTACGAAATTGTTTCGGAACATTTGGAGGAAGCTGTCCAGAAACAAGAGCAACGTAGAGCAGCAGTAGCTGTTGACAAAAACATTCGTGTGGGAAATCTAGTGTATCTTTTTACACCTAAGGTGAAGGTGGGAACAACCAAGAAACTAGCTCGCCTGAGTACAGGCCCGTACCGTGTAATCAATCAAACCTCTCCAGTCAATTTTGAAATACAGAATTTATACGTCCCAAAGGACAGACAGTTAGTGCATGTAGATAGATTGACAAAATTAATTGATAGGAAAGTTTTTCCTGATCTCAGAATGGAGGAATCAGAAGACAGTGAATTATCAGATCAAACATGTACTGAAACAATACCTAAAGAAACCTGGATCTTTGATGATCCCCTTGTGGAAGAGTGTGATTGTATGCCCCCTGTAGACCCACTACCAGTGACAACCCAGCTAACTAGAAGAGCTGCAACTATTCCAGTGTCAATCCCTTTAAACCTCCTCCCCAATAAGGATCAAAATGAGCAAACAAAGACAAAACAACCTGAAGCATTAGTGGAAGCTGCCCATAAACCAACCCCGGCACATGGGTATAACTTGCGCAGTCGTGATCATGTGACCCACACTCCACATATAGTAACTATCAAACCTCCAACCCAAAAGGAAGTGTTAGTTCCTGAATCAGTTCCGGAGGGAAGAGAAAGAGCAGAACCAAATAATCCACCCAGTGAGCAGGAAAATATTAATCAAAACGAACAGCCAAGTGGTGTCGATAGAGCACTACAGTGGATGTTAGGTCCGCTTGCATCAAGGTTAGACCCACAACATGAAGACAAAGGACTTGATTTGGTGGGTCTTATTAGAGATGCATGGAAAGATTGAAAAAAAGAGAGATTTTTTTTTTGTTATTTTTGTTGTTGTTAGTGGGACGCAGTAAAGACGCACCTGAGTAATTTTTTTTTCCTCCCTTTATAGTTTGGTTTTCGTGTCCTATAACAAGTGTGACGCCCAATATGAGTTATTTGCTGAGAATGATCATCCTAGGAACTTTTCTCCTGTTTTGTCAAGCTGAAGTTGAAATTTGTCAAGTCAAACATGGAGTGTACAAGTGTGAGATGACCAAACCATCTTTGTCTCTACGAAAATCACTTCCCCAGAATAGTTGTTCAATAATGAACTGCGGAAATTGCCTCAAGCAATGGGTATCTCGAATTCTCCTTGAAAACGGCACTTTGGTCCCACCAGCCCATTTTATATTAAAACAGTCCCTGAAAGAGAATGGCACTTCAGTTATTTATGAGTGTCAAAGAAATGGAGAGAGTTGTGAGTGTAGCAAGGAAAGATGCAAGGGAAGTATTGAGTATTGTTTCGAAACTGAGTGCAATCAGCAAGCGTCATGTGTATGTCAGAGACAACCAGCTGAAACATATTGGTTAGTGGAGTGGGGCTCGCAGACTATCAGGAATCCGCCAGTGATTTCCTATAAAGTCTGTTTGACACCACCCGTTGAACATGTGCATCGAATTAGGCACACAAGACATGTGTTGTCTGATGAGCAAGCTCATTTTGAAGAGCAAGGATTAGACGTCAAGTTTACAGACCCGGTTTTCTCTATGAGAGAAAAGGGTACCTTAATAATAAGAAGGTTTGGCCATGAACGAACTTTTGTAATAGATAAAGAACCATTTCAGGCAGAAGTTCCTCGCGAGTTTATGTTAACCCCAGGACCATTAAAATTTCTTTTTGTTTCCCAACAAGGGAAAATAATGCAAGGAACAATACATTTGGCCGGAAGAGATGAATGTAAAAAGATGACTTGTATTTTTTGTTGGGAATTCATAAACAATAGACATTGCTTCCCACCTATTGTATCTTATTTAATATACCTAGTTTTGGGTATTCTAGCAGCAATCATTATTTGGTACTCTAAGCTCATCATCGAATCTATAGTGCAAACAGTCAGGGGATTTTTCATGTTGATTAGTGTCATGTGGAAAATGTTTCGAATTGTTTGGCGCCTAACAAGTATGGCAGGCCTAACCACCGGGGCAACTATTAGAACAACCACAGGAAGGGTACAAGAATATTTGGAAGAACATATCCCCATGGAGCCGAGACGACTTTTGCAGGCTGCACCCCTGCAAATCATTGTATACCTATCAGCCCTTATACTTATAGTTGGGTCAACATGTACCAATCACCAGATCTTACATGCCAAAATAAAAGAATGTCAAGCAGACTTATCTCAACCTTGTAAAATCACCACTAAAGCCCGTGTGACTTTGTTAAATTTGGAATACAAACAGTGCTTATGGTTCGTTTCTGATGCAGAACAAACTCTTTTCCAATTGCAGTTAACCTTTAAACAAGTGCAGTGTCATTGGCAGACAAAACGAATGTACTACACTTTCCCCACAGAATTACATCTCATAAGTCAAGTGGCATGCCCCCAGAATGCCTTCTGTGCTTGGGGCCAACATTGTGTGGGTGACTACCTTTTTGAGGGTATCACCAAAGAATCCTTGAGTTGGCCAGGAATTACTAACTGCATCGCAGGAGACAGCGGTTCAAACTGTCTCATCATTGATAGTCAGTCCTGTTTACACTATCGAGTATGGTTAGTTCCAGACTTTACAAGGGTGTACGAAGTCCGCAAAATTGAAGGAGTTTCTTGTCGTTACATAGTTGAAGTTCAGACACGTGCTAATGAGACCGTTGAAACTATTTCTCTAAAGAATTTTGCAATTACACGAAATAATATTGAGATTCAAGTCTTGGGAACCTTTGATCAGGGAACCTTTGAACCTTTGAACCTTTGAACCTTTTGCTTGAAGACGAGTGAAAGGGAAGCAAAACAGTGATAATTATGACAGAGAGTGAGAATAAGAAGAATAAATGGGAAGTATAACTGAGAAGCGTAATTGCTATAAGATCTTCTGCCCTCCCTCTCTCTCTCTCTCTCCATGGACTTATGCATAAAAGGAGAAAGAAACAAGAGTAAATGAAGCAAATCTTTTGAGTGAAAGAGAAGAGGAAGAGTGGATGATGGGATTTGTACCCTACTTACTGTAAGTATTTTATTGTTCTCAGCCACTTCAATCGGGAAGAATATCAGGAGGGTATTGTTCGCCCTATGGTCCTTCCTGGGTGTATACAGTCGATGGCTGTACAAAAGCGTAACACGTGCTGTCACTACATCGGAAGTTACCCGGCAAGTGCCCTCTGGGGCTGAACTAATTCTTACCCCAGAAAGATTTTCTAAAAGACGACGGGTGTGCGGGGCATTCCGCACCCAGCACACAAACAGGATGCCAGTTATGAGACGCCCTCCTCCCCAGCAGTACCAGGTTCCTTTCAACCAGTGGATGGTAATAGATTTCCTGTCCTCGGACGAGATAGAGGCTACACTCTTCGCGGAGGAAATCGCCTGCATCACCTGGGACAACCAGTTTATTACTTCTTCCCTAAAACCAGGGGCCCTCACCTCACCACATTTTGGATCTTGGTTGTCGCACATAACGAGAGAATACCACACGATCCTTACCATGGGGGAAGCGAAGGCACAGCGCCTTGAAGAGCTCCTTCCCTTTAGAACCGTTGTCAATATTAGGATTCTCACTACTTTTAAGAAGGGATCACTGCCAACGGTGAGGGACCATTCCGTTAGATGTCCATGGAATCACCCCACCGAGCGCTGTGCCGTGTACACGGCTGATTTATACACTCAGTGGCTCGAGGGTAAGGGGTTGATTAAGGCGAGACTGTCTCCTCCCATAACGGAATGGTGGGAGTAATAAAATTTACAGCCCAGGGTGTCAGGAAATTACTATGTAAGAAATATTAGAGCTAAAAAAAAAAAAAAAAAAAAAAAAATTTTAGCATTATGTAATCATTAAAACCCACTTATAATTATATGTAAATGTAACCTACAGCGTATTTACACCATTAATTAACCAGATATATATTATCCTATTAACTAAAATTATCACTATATATACTTTGTATGATAAATATTTTTTTAACTTCATTGTTATAATAAGATAAGACAATGTAAACGTCTAAATCATTGTAATCCCACAAATATGTAATTTTGAGTATAAATAGATTCCTAAATTTTACTATTGTAAGTTACTCTGGGCATTTATAGTAGTAAATCTTTATGTATTTTGAAGAGTAACTAGTTCATTTTATGTGTAACCAAAATGTTTATCAACGTGAGTGTATAATAACCACGTGTGTTTAAGGTATAAGCTGACTATATAATAACGGTCAGGAACAAAATTCATATCCAATGCTAAATATATATATGTATATCTATACAAATCATTGAATAATATTGTATGTATAACGTATTACTTGGTATTGAAGCATGTTTAATGCTAAAGGTATATGATACTTTGTAAATGTCTTTAAAGCCAAGAGCAGATACTAATTGTTGTTTATCTCTGTTTCATATCATGTTACATTGGAGAGAAGAGTTTGACGGAGCAGCTACATGCAGCCAGTCCTAGAAGAGAAAATTACCTTAGTGCCCTTTGGACCGTCAGTCTAGTGTTTCTCCAGGAGCTCAAAGCATGGTTTCCCCAAGATTGACAGTCATCAATGAGAGAACACTTTTACAACGTAGTCAATAAAGAACAGTGCGCGATACAAGAGACATTTTTATGTTTTATACAACCTATAGACATTTGTTATTTCATAAACAGAACATTACAGAACATATTAGTGTTTTTGTATCAGTGATCTTGCAGAAAGAAATCTGTGACGACCAAGGTAGGTTGAAGAGACAAAAGAAGGGAGGAACTGTTCTGTTCAAAGTAGCAAGATAACTTTATTGTCCAGAGGAACCCAAAAGGCTCTTGGAAAATTGTTATGTTATTATCTTTCGATATTGTATTATATATATTAGATTAGGGTAGTTCAATTTGTTAGAGGAGACAGGTTGGTTCTTTCCCCCCCATCCAAAAAGCTCCATGCAAACGTTTTTTTTTCATTAGAAAAGCATCTCAAACCCTAAAATTTTGAGCAAGAGGTAATTTCTTTCCCCCCTGCTCGAAAATTTTCGTCGTAGACGGGAGGTGTATTAAAATGTGAACATTTTTATATCGTAAAATATTCTCATAAATAGCCACACATTACTTTTGCCAGTCACTATATGTGTAGAGTAATAAGGCCGTGTTGAAAGTTGTTTTGTCCGATTCTATTCTTAGGAAAGCAGTAATCGAATTTCCATCTCACTCCCATAGTTCGGTCAATCCACTACATGAAGCCGACATTCGATAGGATCAGCTAAGTAGTGCTGCGCTTGCATTACTCAGATATACAATGGCAAAATCTGTGGGGGCTAGTGAGTAAATCGGAATGAGGAAGGTATTCTTGAGAGAAATTCGAACTGATTACTGCGAATTGACTCTTGTTGAAAAATGATGGACAGAGGTAAATAGACTTTGAGTGAAGAGAATACCTTGGTATAACCCGGAAGTATCATCGTATATCAATTAATAATTTACTCCTTTCTCACGGTAGATTTCTCAAATTAAACGTGTCTAATTACTAGGACAGGTGATCCTAGATTTGCTTTTCCCCACAGGAATAAGCTCCTAACCAATCAAGAAAGGGGCCATCCAAAGGAGAAAGGGGTGTATATATTGGGACTATGGGAAAACCGAGGGTCTTTTGGTGGGATGAAGATGGAAACAGAGTTAAAAACGTCCATGATGAGATATAGCGAAGAAGAAGTCGTACCTGGCAAGTCGGTAGGAAAGTATTTGGGTAAGTTCGTCCTTTAGTTTAGCGACCGGTTATCTGGAATTACTGAACGACCACAGCTACTATTATATTCCCCGCCTAATATCACATACTAGCCTCTCTCCTCCCAGCTAAATTCACATATGTATTTTCTATATTAAGGCCAGAATGTGTCATCTATTATACCAACTACTGGATACTGCGTTTCCAGTAACGGTAAACATAACTATATGTCAATCTTACACATTCACCTATAAATTCGAATAGCTGGATGCTCTTCTACTTATTGTATATTAACAACGATTGTTTACCGAAACTACATGAAGAATGTCGACAGAATGGCAGAAAGGTGCCATGTTACTACTATCCATTAACTAGAAAATGTAAAGCTATCCTGAGTAAAGCTAACACTTACAACATAATATAATTCTAATTCCCTGTTTTACTTATTAATTCTTTTACTGTAAATAAATACACAAGTCCATGTATGTATAATAAACTATACCTTGTTTGTTGATCTATCTTTCTTCAGGACTATTCCGAAATACACACTTTTTGATAGCGTATATATATATTTAAATAGACTATCATTAAAGGCGGGCTCAAAGGCCAATACACAAAGGGCCTTAGAGTTAATCATCACAACGCAATTCTCGTTGCTGCATTCTTGCCCAACGTCCATCTGGGTGAGTTTTAGAGCACAGAATCTTGTCCTAATTTAACGCTAGACGCTCATATAAAATCCTAGTCTTTCTGGTTTCTCATTTTAGTGCTGGAAACCTGCCTGGGAGTCTTGATATCCGTATTAAACGCTGCCCAGCAGGCGCCCTACATTATTACAGAAATGACTTCGGAACATGCCACAGGATCTAGAAAAGTTGAGCAGATGGGCCGAGAGGTTGCAAAAGTTTAACATTGATAAATTTTGATTTCTGGAACAAAGTTCCATGTGTAGTTGTAGAATTTGATAGCTTAAATAGATTCAAGGTATAATTAGACAAACATTTGGAGGGAGTGGATGGGTGAAATGAGAGGTTTTTTTTTTTTTTTTTTTTTTTTTGTCTGCTGCTATACAGTATAATAAATTTAAAGCTGAGCTGGACATGCATTTGGGACGAATGGAGGGGTGTAATTGGAGGTGTTTTTTTTGGCTGAATCTGCATATGCTTGCTTTCTTGCATCGTATGTCTCTACTAAATAAGCTTGTTTCTTGCATGACGTGCCTTTACTAATGCTAATGCTAAGTCTTATTTCTGCTGATAAGTACAACTGCCCATTACAGTTCTTCGCGTCATATGAGATTCGAACCCGGGCCTTTTCCACCCGGTGTGGGGAGGCTCTGACGGTGACGATATCACTGTGCTACACGCGCAGGCACGCTGATAAGTACAAAAAAAAAAAAAAAAAAAAAAAGAAATCAAATTATTACCGGTATATCAGGGCCACCTGTAATTTCTTACATATTTTATGTAATATGTCTGTCGTTAATAACATGTCTGTAAATTTCGTGTGTTCTCTGGTCGATTTTCCTGTTTTACTGGGCGAAAAACCTTGATATATATATATACACCTGAGACCGACTAATTCAGCCACGGAGTGAAAAAAAAAGTCCATTAATGTCATCCGTAAATGATTACATCTACTCCTATATTTATTTGGTCTGTAAATTGCGTGTGTTCTCTGGTCGATTTGCCTGCTTTGCTGAACGAAAAAACTACAGTTTCTGGCGGGAAAACCTTTCTATCTACGCCTGAGACAGACTAACTCAGCCATAGAGCGAAAAAACCCCCTTAAAGTTCCTCGCGTCATCGACGGATTCGAACCCGAGCCTCTTCCACCCGGTGTAGGAAGGACGGGGATGATACTACTGTACCACCCCGGCAGACACACTGCTACGTACACATGTGGACATATGTATATGTAAGGGCGGCACCTAGAACGTTTGTTCAACTCCGCCTCGACGCTGCTACGTACATTCGTTTAGGAAGCTATTCATTGTGTTTTGGAAAAAAATGGTCACCATTTATATGCACTGGACATCCTTCATAAGTATCAATCTCGCCTATTTCTGATTCCAACACCCTTCTTCTTTTTTCTTTTATTTTGTAAATTTTTTTTAGGCCGAAATCAATTAAATTAATAATACGTTATATATAGTCTAGTTCACATTAATGATATAAAAATTTAAGATGCTTCATGTCCCTGTAACTGTAAATTTGAATTTAACGGAATGATAACGCGTTGTTAAAACCCACGAAGACTAATAGAAATTTTTTAAGTCGAGTAAGTTTTTTTTTTTTTAGCTCCAATATTGGTGAGATGCTCAAATCATCCGTTAGAGGGACAAATTTAAACTTGTCAAATTGATCACTGAAATCGTTTCGTTCATGCCGTCCAATGTGTGTAGTGTCCGTAGGTTGTACCCATCCCACTACGGTTATGGAAATCTTCCCGGTGCAAACGACTACTTAGTATGTTGTTATTTTTAGTGAGGATTCTTGAAATTTGTGCCTCGACACACTTTCAGTGACGCTGTGAACCTCGTGCTCTTAAACTTGGCTCTCTCTCAGCTGGCACGCGTTTTAGGAAACAGGGTTCCAAATGACAACTCAAAAAATACACAGTGGGTCAACCGCGCGTAAGACTTGGCATGCTTGCGACGGAGTTAAAACATCTACTCATCGTCTCCGTTATCAGCTAGCGGAGGATGGCTGTAAGGAAAGCCAGGTATCTATTGCAAAAAGTCTATTATATGAGTTGACAACTAGTGCCCAAGAACAACGGATAAATGCAGAGTTGGCTGTCCAGTGGTTGGTTCGAGCTGCTGCACAAGGTCACGATGAAGCAGTGACCTTATTAGATCAGTGCTATCAAACTGGAATTGGTGTTACGCAGATAAACAGAAAACGCGTGGAACAGTGCCTCAACAGAAGTGAAGCAGAGAAACTTGCCAACAAGGTAGGTCACAGCATATTTCGTTCAGTTTCTTTGGACTGGGATGAAGCAATAGCCATGGAAGTTTTTCAAGAACAAGCATTATTAATGCTAAATAATGACAGAGAAGGGGAGACTGGCGTAAAAGTGTGCCCGGCAATATTTAATTCTAGTAATGATGTTGGGGAACATGACCCCCTAAAAGGAAAAAAATCTGGTAAAAGTATAACATCAGTTGAAATTGTGTCATCTGTACGGAAGTGTTTAGATGGGGAGATGCCATTAATAGCTTTAAAAGATTCTGCTACCATATATCCCTCAAAACAACGGATAATTGTAAAGATTATAAAATACCCATGGGTACTGTTCTGCTCATGTTTTGAAACATTTATAGAAGGTTTTGCATCAACCATACCAACAGTTACAACTATTATGATGTGTTTTATAATTTGGATGTTGGCACTCATTTTTTCTCCGTCCACTTGGCTTACATCTGGTCAACTAACACGATTTGCCCTTTTTTCTGTGTGTCTTTGTAGCTTTCTTACTATGGTGTCATGCACATGCTACCTCATATTAATAAATGTTGGTTTTACTAGTGTGTGTCAGTGGCTGAATTTAGTGAAGCTCTTTGAGCCAACAACAGAAATGACTGGAATAAAGAAGAAATATGAAAAAAAGAAATTTATACCATCACTTTTATTTTTAGGTGCCACTTCCATTTTCATTTTTGTTTATCCTTTACAGGGCAAAAATAATTTTTCATCTGATATACTCATCTTATCCTTGCTACTTATGTTATGGACTGATAGGAGTATAACAAATCGCACGTATTCTGTAAAATTGTCATTGGCATTAAATGCATTATTGTGCTTGTATAAATTAAACCTGTTAAATATTTTAACATTTGGGTTATTTAGCAGCTTTGATCTCAGTTTTTGCTTCCATCTTGGAAATTTTCAAGTCACAATTAATTGTTTCTCTATTTTGATGTTTCTGCTAGGTTTGTTATATGCTAAGATGGCTCTAAGCAATTCAAGGGAAGGTTTTCGAAAGATACTGCTTCCACATTTAATGGCAGTTGTTTGGATGAATGTGGGACTTTGGCATCTGGAACATAGCCAGTTGCAGAGTTTCATGTCAAGTTTTATTTTTTTATTGGCAATTCTTCTTCTTGCAAAAGTGATTGGTGCATTTGGGAGCCTTGTAGTGATGTCTATTACAAGATGTTGTTTAACTTCCTGTAGTAGTGGATTATCACCAATTATACTAATTTTGGTATTACTTCTATTTACAATTTGTTATCCAGCTAGTTGTCTTCTTGTGCAACAACTTAAGAAGATACCAAAGTTCAAAGTCATTGCCTTACTATCTGGGGGACTCTTAGGATTAGTCCTTTTGTCAAAACTAGCATTGACTCCAGATGTCACAGCCATTAGTACAGTTCTACCTTGGGACCAGTATCAGATGTATTGCCATAGGCCAGCATGGGACACCACCAACATGGCTGAAGTTGAAATGGCTTGCCTTCCCTTGCAGTCTAGCAAGTTAGCTACAGAAGGCACAATTAATTCTCTTAGCATCGTTGGTGTCGAGAACCGTCTTCAAGTTATTACAGATATTTTGCCATCTCCTGTTTCAGAGTGGATGCAATGTGCCTTTGGAAAACCATTTCCCAATTGCACTGATCGAATTTTGACCCCAGTTCAGCAGGAGCGTTGCTTACTCTACGAAGCAGTGGGTCTGAAGGGATGCCACTTATTTGATTGGAACCAGTATAAATTTGAAATGGTTTTGGAAATAGCTGCTCGCTTTTCACCTGAGCTTCAAGTTGTTACTGACGACATTTGCAAAGAATTTATTACAACATTAAAAGAAGGAGATGCTGTTTATGTAGTTGGTATCCTTGAAAGCAATGCTGGTAGTAGAAAACCAAGACTTCATCTTCAGACTGCTTCATGTATTAGTTGCTATGAGGAGATTTCATGTGAACCAAAAATAACTCATTACAAGATTGACTGGATCCCATCAGTCCACTATTTCACGTCATTTTATTTTTCTCCACTTCTGGAATTTGTGCCAATTGAAGCTACACCAAAGAAGTAAAGTGTTTTTTCAACCATTTTTAATCAAGTTTTTACAAAAACTGGAAACAAATACAGTGAGTGGCTTATTTTATAACTTTCTTATTTACAAGCCAGAAAAAAAAGTCATAAACAATTTTTGCTCACCAAAAAAAAAAAAAGTTTTTTTTTTTGTTTGAAGATGTATGTGTTTGTAAGCTGTTGGTTTATCATAGGACATTAGTTTTATCAAAAGATAAATGTTTGTAAGGTTTAGTGAAATTTCAGTAGTTTTTGGATGATAATATATATAGCCAATTTATGCTGCAACTCTCTCGGACTGTTTTGAAACATAAGTAAACTTTCTTGAACTATTTTAAAACATAATTAGTTGCTAATATGATAGGTGTTTTTCCAGACTATTGGGTTGGAGTGGGAGGTAAACTTACATTCCCTTAGAGATTATTTAGTTTAATCTTGGACAAGCTCTGCTTAAGTGGAGAAATTGACTCAATTTCTGCAGTTACTCAATTGTGTTTATTGGTGGTAAAACTATAAATTGTGACCCCTACACCCTCAAAGAGTTATAGACAGCCCATATGATCTTAGATCTTAAATGACTATACCAAACAAGCCATCAGGCCATCTGACTCCTTGATCTGATAAGACTTTGGACTTTGCTCATTTTTCATGCCACTGTCTTTTCGATGATTGATTCTACTTTATGTTCCTGTTTGTTCATTCTTGAGGCTGTCTCTCCAGTAGTGTAGATTGATGTTTTTACTTGTCTAGGAGTCAGAAGTGTTTGAAAAAAATTTTGGGATTTATTCGAGGGTCCGAAATAAGGAAAAAAAAAAAATATAAATGTGTCTTATTTTGAATGGTTATAGTAAAATATTTATTTGCACTAGGTGCATATTTGCTTGTTATCATTGTTTATTTTATTAATTTTTGTCACTTTGACCTCCATAACCATTTTTTTAAAACTTAACAGTTTCTGTTAAGTTTTTTCCATTCAGAACTAAATGGTTAGAGAGGCTCTGAGTTTAAAAAATGAGGGATTTTTTTTTGAACCCTGGAATACATTCCAGAATTTTTTGTACATACATCTGAAATGTCTTTATATTACTGAGTTTATTATTAGTAAGTTATTTAATTTATGAATGAACAGTCATATAAATATGCCAAAATTTTTGCATAAAGACTGATTTTTAGTCTTTGTCATCTAATAAGGGAAGAATTTCAGGTTGCCAATTCCCCCCCCACCCCACCAAGAATATAAAAGTATAAGATAGTTCATTTTGAAATGCACCCAGCGTGGTTGATGACTGCTGATAAAATTCATTTTCATTACTTCAGTTTTTGTCCCAGTGTATGTATATCATCTGCCAAATAACTTATGTATGTTTAAAATATATAAAAGGCAGTTTAATATATAAAATATATAAAAGCAGTTTAATCAATATTTTATCCAGTATAAAAGATATTCTCTCATAATTTTAAGTAAATAAATATTAGCTTTCAGTTATGTCTAGAGGGAGTGCAACTTGCATTCATTTTTGATTATTTTGTTTCTGTCAACAATTTATGGATGTTCTAACAAAGAAGTGCTTAGAAGCAATTTATAAAGTAAAACTAGTGTAGTAGATGTGTTTAAAAATGATAGTTTTCTTCTGCTTGCATCCACAATGCAGTTTGCATGCAAAACAGAGTTGCTCTTACCAAGAAAGGCTTAAGTTCAGCAGATTGCAGCATCTGTAGACTAGGCACCTGTGAGGTGATCTGATTGAGGTGTATAAGACTTTGAATGGTTTGAGCAAGAATCCCATCAGTGCTGATGGGATTCTTCCTCTTGCTCAGCTTATGCACTTGAGGGGGCATAAATTCAAATTGAGGAAAGACAGTTGCAGAATAGATGTGCAGAAATTTGCCTTTAGCTGGCAGTTAGTTGATTGCTGAAACAAACTTCTATCTGTTATTGTGGAAGTTGATAGCTTAAATAAATTCAAGGAAGAACTGGACAAACTTTTGTAGTGAATGAATAGCTGAAATGGGAAGTTTTTTTTTTTTTTTTGGTTGATGCTGAATAAGCTTGCTTTTTTGCATCATATGCCAATACTAAGACAGTCAAAGTAAACTACTTAGCATAAATAGGAATGAAAATACAATACATTTTCCAGAAATAGTAGTGCATGAAACATCATGTCATTCTAGTAGAGTTTGACTGCAGTTGACTCCAACAGCTTCCAAAATTTTGCTCCCCCTCCTTTTTTTTTTTCTCAGCAGTAATGTGCTGCAAATTCTGTTGGCCCCAGTGGCACTTGCAACTTATTCGCACAGGCCAGTTCACCCCTGATATCATGTTTGATATGCTTTCTAGAAACAGCATGAAAATTCCATTGTGTTTAAGATATTTGTAGTCATAGCCCGTGTTTTTTTTTTTTTTTTTTTGTTATTTGTTGGCGCATCGGCTTCTGTGGCCATAATGCACCTCCCAAGGTTTTTGTACTACTCTGATCCAAGCCTGAGGCGGGATTCAAACCCGCGACCTTTGGGTTGCCAGGCAGGCACTTTACCCACCCAACTAGCCCGGTCGGTCATAGCCCATGTGCATTATGATATATGCTCTATTAAAAAGTCTTGGAAAATGCTTGCATTGCTATAGAAAATGCCCTTACAACGATTTTATTATTATTTTTTTTTTCATGAGCCTAAAATTATTGCCAAAAGGTAGTTTCAAAGATTCTTACACAAACTTCTGACTACCATAACAAGTATACTAAATATGGTGGCACAAAAAATGGTTACTCGGATTATTTTTTTCAACTTTAGGACCAGTAGCAAAAGTACATTTAGTGCTTCACAGATACTACTTTTTTAAGGAAGTGTTGCTGGTATGCACCTGGACTCCTTTTTGAAGAACAAAATCATTCTAAAAATTTCTTGGATGTACTGTATATGTAATTATGTAGCAGCATCGTCATCAACTTTTTTTATACCTTTAATTAGGCAGATGGATTTACAAAATAATGCTAATAGTAATAGTCAGACCCAGATTATCAAATCACGAGTCTTTTGTATAATCTGAAATTCGCATGTAAACTTGTGAACTTTTTTGAAGTTCTGCCAAACCATGACTAACTGGCTTTGTGCATAGCCAAATTCCAAAAAGTTTTTTTCCTCCCAAAAGTTTGGCAGTCCAAACTATTATACTAATTATTTGTAACCTTCCCCTTCACTAGTCACAAATACTTTTCAATCTCTTTTGTATATCCCTGATGGAGTGGTATTCTATTTACTCCTGTGTAGAATTCTATCTGAGTGGTTTATGGTTTTAAATCCGTTATTGTTCTGATCTAGTTCTATAGTAATTGGAAATACACTACTGTAATTCTAAATAAATGTATATTATGATTGTGCTGACTTATGTAACAGCTGAAACTAAAATAGCACAGAGAAACAAGAAGCAAATTATCATTCAATCTTAACCTAATAAATAGATTCGTAAACTTAATTTTTGCATTTCTCTTACAGTTTCACAGAGTGCCTTGCTCAATTAAAGTGAAAAATCTCTCCAGGGGGTATATGTTAATCAGTTTAATTTCTCTTAATATAGCTGGAAGTAAAATTTACCTGCTATGCAGTTAGCATATCAATGTTTCAGCTGGATAATTTTTTCAGGAAATGTTTTTATTGTAATTGAGAGATAGGGAGAGTTGAGAATCATTTTCTTTTTGTATTACTAATGCATTTGATAGAATCAAAAATGCATGTATATTTTGCTTTGTTTCTAATCCATTGTAAAAATCAAACTAAAAGGATTGAGACTGTGGCAATCATGACTTATTCTAATTTTGAGCATTTGATCTCAAAATATTCAATTTTTAAGGAAGTTGCCAGAACCAATTTAGTCTTCTAATCAAAAAATCAAAACCAATTGAGCCTTCTAAATTGGTTTTGATTTGCCAGTAATAATTGGAAATACCTTCTATATAAGATAATGGTAAGACTATATTTGGAGTGTTGTATTTAGGTTTGGAGACCACACCTAAGCAAGAAGGTAGAAGTTCTGCAGAGTGTACAAAGAAGGATGACCAGATTGGTGATGAGTGCAATTGAAGTACGTATAAAGAATGGCTTAGAAGATGTGGACTGCAAAGTTTTGCAACTGCAGCAGCCCAGAAAGCAAGTTGCTGGAGATTTCAGGAACTGCTGGGAGCCATGAAACAAGTAAATACATGCGCTGTGTTAGAGTAACTAAGAGTAAGAACAGGTGCATGTATACTTGCATGTACACCAATGGTAGGAGTATAGTAAATAAATTTGATGAATTTGAAGTACTGGTTAAGATATCCAAGGTGGATGTGGTGTCACTGAGATATAAGGGATGCAGAATTGGAATTTGGGGAATACAATGTGTACAGAAAGGATAGACAGGATAGGAAGGGTTATGTTGTTAGTTAAGAAACACATAAAATCTTAGGAAGTTCATTCAGTTGACATAGATGGACAGTGCAATTGTTGAGTCAGTTTGGTGTGATATAAGTGTTGGGAAAGCAAAAATGATAGTAGAAGTTTGTTATAGGCCTAATGACTGATGATGAGTACAATGAACAATTATACAGAGAAATAGTGGGCCAGTAAATCAGTTGTTTTATAATGGAGGATTTTAACTTCCCAGATATAGACTGGAACTTGTGGGTTGGTCACTCGCACACAAGCAAGGCTTTTGTGGATTTATTGGATGATTGTTTTCTACAGCAATATGTTTGAAGGGCAACCAGAGGGAGTAAGTAATACACTTGATCTGATTATTAGCATTGATGATTCATACATTAGGAATTTGCAGATAAAGGAGCCACTAGGTGACAGTGATCACAGTCTACTGATGTGAGATTTACTTAAAGATGTAACTATCATCAGGGATAAAGGGAAGGGTTTTTGCTTTCGTAAAGGCGACTACAGTGGTCTCAGAGATTTTTTAAGTTCTATACAGTGGGATCAATTGATAATGTTACAAACAGCAACTTCTAAATGAGAAGCATTTAAGGAAGTAATTTTGGAAGCTACTAGGCTTTTTGTTCCAACTAAGAAATGAACAATTATCTTAGAACAATGAACAATAAAAAAGGCTTAAGTTTTGCAAATTACAGTGTCTGGAGACTAGGCACCAGCGAGGTGATCTGATAGAGGTGTATAAAGCCTTGAATGGTTTGAGCATGCTCAATGCTGATGGGATTCTTCCTCTTGCTCAGAATAATCACCTGAGAGGGCATAAATTCAAATTGAGGAACGACAGATGTAGGATAGATGTGCGGAAACTTGCCTTTAGCCAGCGGGTAGTTGGTTGGTGGAACAGACTTCCATCCCTTGTCGTGGAAGTTGATAGCCTAAATAAATTTAAGGCTCAGCTGGACGGGTATTTCGAACGAACGGAGGGGTGAAGTGGAAGTGGGTTTTTTTTTTTTTTTTTTTTTTGGCTGATGCTGCATAAGCTTGCTTTCTTGCATCATATGCCTCTACTAATGCTAATGCTGCTCTAGGTGTAGGCCCAAATGGATGTCAGATGAACTGAGATTCATTGCAGGGAATAAAAATGCATGGGATGCACATAAATTGTCAGGTGACACAGAAGCCTATGGTAGATACAAGCTAGTCTGTAATCAAGTCACGAAGGAGGTTAGGCAGATCATGAAAATTTTTTGGCAAAGGATTCAAAGAAAAACAGCAAAGACTTCTTTACTTATATAAACTCTAAAAGGAAGGGGTTGAATCCGATTAGTCCACTTGATATCAGTGGTTTGACTGTAGATGATCATTCTCAGATTGCTGCCGATCTAAATGAGCATTTTGCAACTACATTCACACATGAGGAGTTATTCAAGGAGGGGAGGGCCAGATGTTTATCAAATTCTAACAGGGAGTTAAATGATTTTGTAATAACAAAGAGCAAAGCGGAGGAGAAATTGTTGAAGTTAAACATAAGAAAGGCACCTGGGGTAGATGAGATCTATCCAGTTTTATTAAAGGAGGTGGCAAAGGAAGTAAGCAAACCCTTAGCCATAATTATGAGAGCATCCTTGGACTTGGGGGAAGTTCCCACTTTGGCTTCTGTTCCAGAGAAAATAATGGAGTCACTGGTTAAAGAAGCATTGCAGGATTAGCTAGACAAGATAGCAGTAATAATTAAGACACAGAATGGGTTTGTCAATGGAAAGTCTTGTCTGACCAATTTGATTGGATACCATGATGTGGTTACAAAGGAACTGGATTCAAAAAAATTTTTATATCATATAATTGGATTTCAGGAAACTTTTGATACTGTTGCACATGGAAGACTACTGTACAAATTGGAGCAGTATGATATTAAGGGCAAGTTGCTACAATGGATAACAGGATTGTTGAGTGGGAGACAACAGAGAGTGGTAATCAATGGATACTACTGTACATGGACTAATATTATTAGTGGTGCCTCTCATGGGTCCGTGTTGAGCCCCATTGTTGTTTTGTATATTTATCAATGATATTGATGAAGGTATATCAGGCTTAATGTCCAAGTTTACAGATGATACAAAGATTGGCAGGGTTGTTAATAACAGTAATGGTAATATGCTGCTGCAACAAGATCTGGAAAAGTTGTATAGATGGGCTGAGAAATAGCAACTGAAGTTTAACATTGACAGATGCAAAGTACTGCATATGGGTAGCAGTAACCCTAGAGAAATGTACCAACTGGGTGGTGTTACATTCAGGGTAATGGAGAATGAAAATAGACCGGGGGGGAGGTAATTGTGCAGCCAGATATGAAGTTTTCTGAGCAGTGCAGACAGGCTGCCAGAGTAGGTCATGGGATCTTGTAAATTATATACAGGAATTTTGCGAGCAGGAATAAGGAGGTGATTATCCTCTTGTGCCGACCGGGCTAGCCGAGTGGGTAAAGTACCTGCCCGGCAACCCAAAGGTCGCGGGTTCGATTCCTGCCTCGGGCTTGGATCAAAGTACTGCAAAAACCTTGGGAGGTGCAATATGGCCACAGAAGCCGATGCGCCAACAACTACCAAATCAAAACAAAACTTATCCTCTTGTATAAGGCAATCGTCAGGCCACACCTTGAGTGCTGTGTACAGGTCTGGAAGCCTGATTTTAAGAAGGATGTCGAGTTGCTAGAATAAGTACAGAGAAGGGCAACAATTTCTGTGATGGGAACAAAGGGATGCTCTTATGAAGAAAGGCTTAAGTTCTGGAAATTGCAGCTTCTGGAGACTAGGCACCTGCAAGGTGATCTGATTGAGGCCTTGAATGGATTGAGCAGGCTCAATGCCAATGGTATTATTCCTCTTGCTCGGATTACAAACCTGGCCTGAGGGGGCATAGATTCAAACTGAGGAAAGTCAGTTGTAGAGTAGATGTGCAGAAATTTGCCTTTAGCCAGTGGGGTAGTTGATTGCTGGAACAAACTTTCATCTGTTGTTGTAGAAGTTGATAGCTTAAATAAATTCAAGGCACAACTAGACTAACATTTGGAATGAATGGATCAGTGGAATGGGAAGTTTTTTTTTTTTGGTTTTTTTTTCTGATGCTGTATAAGCTTGCTTTCTTGCATCATGTGCCTCTACTAATGCTAACTAAAAGAGTATAGATATCTAAGGAGAGAGAGATCTCATTGAGGTGGGAAAATGCTAAAGGGAATGAGTAGAATGAATAAGAAAGGTCTGTTCTCTCTTGTAGTTGAGAAAAGAACCATGGGACACAAATATAAAATCTCAGGGAATAACAAAAGGCTTGATCTTGTAATTTGTTTATGGACAGCAGGTTGTCAGACATTGTAATAAATTGCCACCCAATGTAGTTTGTTTTTGGAATTAAATTAAATTCACCATATAACTTTTAGTCATTAAATTAAATATTCATGGCATTAACGTTTTTTTTTTTTATAATTTGAATCGCATTTTTCTAACTCTCAAAAAATGGTAGAGGCTGTAAGTCTGCTGAATTTAAAGCAGAGTTGGATGATTACCATGTGGCGAATAATACGAATATTGTGTTTTATTTTTTTTATATTATTTATTTATTTTTATTTTTTTATGAAAACTCCAAACACGAGAGGTATTATTAGTTTATTTTTTCTCTATTAATTTTTTTTTTTTTTTTTTGGGCTGATCCAGAAAATGTCTGCTTCCTTGCATCATTTAGCCTTACTAAAATGAATAGCTCATAATCAGGAGCACACTGGCACTTTTTATTTTTTATGAAGTTTCATAAAGGTTTTTATGGTTCTCGTTTATAATATAAATTGAATTTTATGTTTGCATGTTGTTTGTGTTTAAAATCATTAGTTACATGAATTTAAACTGATGCTCAGTGATTTGGGGAACCTAGCAGTGCCAAACATAGGAGTCTGGGATGCTTCAGCACACTGCCAGGATGCAGGGTGCCAGAGTCCATGTCCTGCTCATGAAAATATTAAATTCTTTCATGCAACTCTAGCCACTTAGATATTTATACATGAGTTTAATATCCCTGATTCTCTCTGATGCCATGATATCAGGGCATAATTTTGTTTTTTGTTATGTTTGTTTTTTAGTGTAGAAAGGGGTCTGCAATGCTGTCATTTGGAAAGAATCTTCCACTGGATCAGAATGACTTATTCCCATCAGGAACTTCTGAATGGTTTTTTAAACACTAGTTGAGTTGGCTGGTTCTGGTTGGAAGTATAGCTTCTCTTAACAGAAAAGACAGACCAACCAACTATCAAATAATGTAGTCTCTGTCTGTAACTTATTGTAACATTATTGACAGTTATCAAGTCCTTAGGTTGATTCTGTGCTCATAATGAAATCTCTGAATTCAGTTTAAGTTTTTATATTTAAAAGTAAAACATTTAAGAACCGTGTGCATTCTTGTTCCTGTAATAATACCAGTTATTCTGTATTGTTTGCTTTTTTTAATTTTTTTATTATTTTTTTATATATATGGATCGTTTGAATTCCAATCACTGGCTTTGTGCACTTATTTTGTTTGCACCACAAACATCAAATCAAGCAAAAGCACTTGTGCACCTTGCTCCACATACCCTAGTCTGTTTCTGATAGTCTTGATTTAGAGTATGTATAATATACCATACGTTTACAAACTTGGTTCCATGAAATTCTGGGATTCTGTCAAAACCTTTTTACAATCTTTATTAGTGAATTTTACAATCAGAATTTTAAGTCAGACTCGTCAGAGAATTTTACTTTCTTTGTTATGTTTTTCTGTGGCGCCTCCGTAGCCAGGTGGGAAGGAGCAGCAGTGCGTAGCACATGCTTCTTGATTAGACCGGGGTTCAAGCCCGTCACCACCAAATACGGAGGATGCGGAAAGGTCAGGGAATGACCACCGCATTTCCTGGAGCAATATGGCATTAGTTGCTAATGCTCCTAAAAATCAAATAACAAACAAACAAACTGTTTTTGTTTTAATGTAAGAGGGTAGTGAATGAAGAAAGAAATCTATACTGAGGGTATGTGAAATATGTTAACGATGTATTAGCAATTTTAATACATATTGACATATCTAAGTGATAGTTTTAACCGTGTGTTCTGTGGAATCATGGGGGGGGGGCAGAATCACAAAGGGATTCTAGAGGTTCTAAAAATGTGCTGTTAATTTTTTATCATTGATTTTTTGATTTGTACATAGGTATTACTGTTTTTAATTTGTTGTTAATGATAACTATTTTTCAAGATATAATTCTGTAAATTTAGATTTGCGTAACTGTTATGCAATTGAAAAATATTGAAAACCTATGTAATATTCCATATCCTGGTTGTCGTTAAATCCCTTTTTTCTTTAGTTATAGGTTTTCAGGTTGTCTCCTTTTACTCCTGAATTATTTTATTACTTTTTTTTTTTTTTTGTGCTTTAGATCTTAAAACTCTTTGTAAGGTAAAGGAAATGCTCTTTTCAAAATCTAACACAAATTTTACTCTGGGCTGCTAACCAGACTGTTCTATCACTAAAATTACTTCCATCCATTGTAAGAAGTGGTATTATAAGGAATATGTGGATGCCCTTCACACATTGTTCAATTCTTAATCTGATTAGAAAATTTGAATGCACACAGATGCACTATGTTGGCTTTTATTGTTTGGTACTCTGTGTTTTGAAGAACGTATTAAATTAATATTGCTGGATTGCTGTGATATCACTTAATATCACAGCAGTCCAGTGTTTAGCAATATTAAGCATTAGCTGCATGGAATATATATTTATATATAGATTTGCGTGGAATATATTTTAAAGTTAATTCAGTACAAATACTAATGTTATATTTTGTGTGAGTATATTACTCAATAAATATTGATGGGACTAGTTTGTTTTTCTTAATGTACAAATTAAGCGGGCCTCAAAATGTATGTCCATATTTTGAGCCCCAAAAGTCAACTACTGCAAAATCTGACTTCTGTCTTACTCTTTCTCTACTTCAGCTTCATCAGCACTTCGATTTCTATTAAAATTCTTGACCAGCATTCACCTAAGGCAAATTAATCTAGTCCATCTGTTTTTGGGATTCACTTTTGCAAACTTCTAGTCAAACTGCTTTGAAGTTTATTGTCCATTTCTCCTGCTCCTATATCTCAATTTTCTCTCTGGCCCTCTGTTAGTTGCCTCTGAATTTACTGTCTGTGGTCCTGGGATAGCATGTGCATATGGATTGGCATGCTGCCACAAAAAACAGCTCATTGCTAATTGTGAACACCAGTGTGTGTCTAATGAAGATACAAAGTTGCACCATTGGATAAAATAAAATGTAAAATGGATACTCCCTCCATGAGTATTGAGGCTATCTTTTGCAATGTAACAATAACTTTGGAGTAATGGAAATCTGATATTAAATATGGCTATCTGTTATATGTACTTTTATGTTATATGTATTTTAACATGTACTTTGATTCATTTCTCCAGTGAAGTGCCATTCTATAGTTTTCACCTTTTTGGATACATGCTCTTTTCAATAAACAAGACAGTTCAGTAGCTGGCCTACTTATCCCATTGGGCATTTCTACCCCCCCCCTCCCATTTCTGTTATACACCATAAAATGTTTTTTGTAATAATAAACCATTCTGTCTACCTAACAGCTTGCAGTACTTTTAAAGAGAAGTTTTTGCCCCATTTTCTCAATTAAAAATTTGAGAAATTCCCATTAAATAAAGTTTTCCAACCCTCTTTGTCCACTATGTTACTTTTCTTTTGCTTTACTATTTCAAATAACTTTACTATTCCAATTTTTCCTTGCTTTAAGTGGCTAACTCTCTTCCTAAGCTTCTTTTGCTGCTCTGTGCCCACTGAAGAATTTTCATGTCTAAATAGTAGTATGAGAACAGTAGTAATATTTCGATTCTTATAAATGTTTGGATTTTTAGCTAGAGTTAAAACTAAAGTTGAGACAGTAAGTTGTTTTTATAACTTCTGTATGCATTGCACTGTCTATTTTAACCTAAAAGGATCACACAAAATAATGAAATGTAGACAGATTAACTGTTACAATGTGATGAGATACATTTGTTTATCAAAAAAAACCAAAAAAAAACCCATGAACAAATTGCAGTTATTTTATTTATAGTGATATAGGAACAAATTTTTTATATTTTATGTGACTGTTTTGTTTGGAAGAAAATTTGTTTCTATGTTCTGTTGTATCATGCTCAGATTCATTTGAACAATTTTCCACCTCTGTATCCATGTTTATGATTATATTACTTTCTTTTATCTCACTTGATTCACTTTCCAAGTGTTTTTACATTTGTCTCATCATCGTTCATACATCATTGTTCTTCTTGATAGAGGATTTTCAATTTATTTATTTAGAGGCCAGATTGGTTCGAACTTTGTCAGAGGCAAAGAAAAAACCCAGTTTCTCCCCTCATTAATCCAGGCTGTATCTTGGATTTTTGAGGGTGGAGGAGTTAGAGCAACCAACATAATATGATGCATGTTCTAACTGTAACTTTAGACTAATGTTGATTGATTATATGATAAACATATTTTGATGTTCTTTTAAACATTTTGTTAATATTAATAATGTATTTTATGTAGTAGGAACAATTGTGTAATAGCATTAATAGTAAAGGTGCTAGCATACAATACTGGTACTTTCAACAGTAAATGAACCCTGGATTTTTCAAGCTTGGAAGCTTTTGCAGTGTATTAGAATTTAATAATTCTAATATAATATTAAACTTAATTACTCTTACACGATTTTAATGATAAAAGAATGAATGTAGTAAGAAAGCTTAACTCCTATCAGAGTTCACATTTGACTGCAGCTGCATTCATTTTTAATTTTCCTTTGAAATATATTTATTGTTCAGAACAAGGGCTTCCAGTCAAAACTGGTTGAATCACATGCCAGCCAGAAATTTCAGTTTGAAATTGGATTCTGTGAAATTGTCTGCTATGAAAAGCTTTTGTATATTTTTTTATTTTCTGTTGCAGTTTCTCCTGATGTGTTTTGTTAAATTTATAAAAATTTAAGTATATATTTTTAAGTTCCTCGGTCATTTGTTATGCAGAGTAAGAGTAGTTGCTATGAGCTTAGGTATCTTAAATGTTTAATAAATCATTTAATTTTCAAAAGTTTTATATAAGTTTTGTAAATTATAAAAAAAACCCACCAAGTCATTGTTGAAGTCTTCCATGAAGTCAAATGACTCCTTTCACATACTTTTTACCGTGCCTTACATGCTATTAGTTTTGCTATAAAAGATTTTTTCAGTTAGGGATGTAGTAGTTAGCCAGCATCAGGTGAAGGTGTAGGACATTTTCTGGAACATTCTTCCCAGATTGACTTGGAATATAAGCGGTTTGTAGATACAGTATACTGGCACCTGTGATCTTAGCTAACTTTCCTACACAATTCACTTAACCACTGAATTTCCACTTAGTCACTTTCTATATATAGGAATTGCATTAGTCATTTCTTTATATAAGAAGAAAATCTATAATGTTGTCATCAATTTAGTGATAAGCTTGAGGTAAAAAAAATCATGGATTAAGTTTCTTTATTCATACAGAAGTATGAAACAGTGGCCCTTCAGGAGAGTATTTTGTGTGTGGTGTTTGCTGAGAAATTTGTATTTGTTAGAGGCTCTACTTATGTCTTGCTAAAACTAATAACTACAAAAACTAAATATGATTATTAATGGCCCCCAAATGTGCATTCTTAACTGTAAGTTTATTATGCCTGTAGGAATGTGTGTGTCATAGGCCAATTTATATGTTGTGTGGGCTGAAAAACCTGGTATAATTCAAAGAACCCCCCCCCATCTGAGATTGGCTATCTACAGCATTGAATGAAGAAGACTAGAAATTTCTCTAGTCATTGAGGAATCAAATCGGATCTCTCTCTAAATGAGTGGCAGATGGCAATGTATCATGCCAATTAGTCTGCCACAGAAGGCTATAAGCACAGTTGAATGCTTCAGAAATTGCTGTTTTAAACAATTTTAGACAAAAAATCGATTTCAGTGCTAGAATACCCCTAACCTTCCCCAAAATTTTATTGAAACTGTGTGTTTGTCTGTGTATATATTTATGGTTGTGCAATATTTTGACAACACAGATTTTATAAATTTATCTTTTTATAACTATCTTTTCAATCCCAGTAAAGGGCGATTTCTACTCGTTGAAAACTACAAGTTTAATGGACAATGTGCAATCTCTTAAAGTTTGTTAAAAATGTGCGTGACTAGATGTGAATTTTTTTTTTTAATTGCAAAGAAATATGTGCAAACTTTTCTTTTTTAATGATGAAATAGAAGTACGTACAGAAGTTCTTGGTTTTATCAGGAAAAGGTACAATAAAATATCAAAATTAGTTTATAAATATGTCGATTTTAAGTTGGGTTGCATTAAAAACACCAAGGGAGTTTGTGGCATAAATAAAATTTGTTGAGACTGTACATATAATTTATTAGTTGTTTTGCTATTCACAAATGTGAACTTTTGTCTATGTATATCATAAAATTAAGATGTGTGATCTTTTCTGTTTAGACTGTGATATAGAATAGTGGTTCCCAAACATTTTTTTCTCCACAACAATGTAAAATAATATTCTGTACTATCTTGGTTCCAGTTTCAACAGCTAGTTTTTGGTTAATTAAAAAAAAGTGCTCTCTTTTATATAATTGCAAATACAATTGGGTAGAAAACTGTTCAGTTTGAAAAAGAAAGTATTTTGGGAATATATGGATTATGCATTTTTAATAAATGGCTGCATTCCTCTCCCCCCCACCCCAAAAAACACACACACAGTTTGAGATATGCATTTTTGTGTTTGAGTTAATGCAGATCTTCAATTAATGTGCCACCAGGTTAATTGAAGAATTGTTAGAGCATATGCTGTTCTGTACATTTGGATAAAACTTTGACTGTGTAAATATTTTATGAACAAATTTAAAAAAAATAACCTGGCTCCCTCCACCCAAGGGCAACTTCATCCAATCAATCATGCACCCATAAAGCAGTTTGCATATGTCATGTATTTTGAGGCAAGTTTTCCCATCGTGGAGCACACATACTGATTTTATGCATTTTTAACTTAAGTTACATTATTTATTTATATTAGTCATCAGCTTTGTCCTACTAATTCCAAGTGCTCTAATCACTTTTGTTGAAAGTACAGATGTTGTTTTTGCATGGCTTCTTATTATTGTATTTAACACATAACAGTATTAATGCACCTTAAATGCTTTTGTATGTTGTTATAATTGTATTCTAATTAAAATGTTTATACGAGGTGCATTCAAGTTATAAGGTCTCCAAATTTATTTCTCATAAAGTACACAAGATATAGAGGTGGCACTTGCCTCACTTTTCAATGTAGTCTCATAGAAGCTGCATACATTTTTCACACTTGTTCTTCTAAGCTGCAAAGGCCAGAAAAGTTTTTTGGAGCTGTTTGGCCCACTGGTAAATGACAGAGGCAGCTGCTTGTCAGCTAGGAAGTCTTCTGCAACCAAAAGTCACCAGGTATAAGGTCAAGCAAGTATGGAGGATGTGGAAAAACCTCAATGTTTTCTTTAAAAAAAAATTTTGTATATTCCAGAATGATGGGGTGTTGCCATGATGGAAATGAATGTGATTCAGTCCCCGTGAACATTTTTTTTTTTAAGTGCTGGGAGGAACTTTTTTTTTTTTTTTTCAGAATTTCTTTATATGAGTTTCCTTTCACTGTACTGCCCTTTGGTACACAGTGTAAGGATTATTCTATCAGTATCCCAGAAAACAGCAACCATCATTTTCTTTGAGCAGTGGTGAATCAGTGTTCTTTCACTGGGCAGATTGACATTTCATTTTTGAATTGAAGAATGCAACCCATATCTCTCATACATCATGACAATCGAGGAAAAGAAAAATCTATTCACTGCTGCAGCACCTTGAGTGAGCATTGCTTCACACAAGTTGACATGATTGTCTTTTTGTGTGTTTCTTTTTGATGAGTGAAGGATGCAATTTTAAACAGAGTATACTGTTTAGCATGCTGCAATCAATGTGATATAATGCATTGTGCTGCCATCTTCTGAAAATATTCATAACTAATTGGCAATTAGACTAAAAGCAGTCCCATGGATATACTTTGTTTATTTTGTAAGAAATAAATTTGGAGACCGTATAACTTGAATGCACCTTGTAAAACATTAATATTTTACATTTAATTTATATTAATTAAATATGGGGAAAAAAGTGGAAGGGGGCTAAACAAGAATATTTTTGAGATATGCATTTTCACCTTATGTGATATTTTCCAGGAATGCATTAACCATGTTTTATATACAGATATCCCTTTTGAATTATATGAACAAACCTCAAAATGTATTAATTTAACTTGAACTAATGCGTAATGTGTAGCTGAGTCGTTAAGTGCAAGAGTTTAAGTGTACAACATTTGAGTGCACTGTGGTTCAAGCTCACTTCACTGCTACTTATGGTTAACAATTGTATTCATTGTTGAAATGATTAATTGTAAACGCCTCTGTCCTGGTAGTTTTGTCAGAGTACAAACAGCTTTTTTTTAAAAAAAAAGCTAAATCTTTTGCTACTTTTTCACTTCTTTGAATTGCTTTTGCATGGTATACACACCATAGTTTGGGAACCACTAATATACGATTATAAGAGCAGACTATTTATTAAAATTAATACTTAGTTTGGAGGTTAGCTGTAAATTGAACAAAATTTATATTTATTATCACTAAGTGCCTGGTAAATTTTAAAACAGACTTGGGTTTGTGCAGTAAAAATCTTTTGTCATTTGTAATAGCATTGATGATAACTTGCCTTATATACATTTAAACTACAAAATATATTGTAGTCATTGTCTTCTGTCATATGTATTGCAATGCATGTATATTCTCTGAACCACGTTTTACTTAATTGACATTTTCCTATATTTAATAACACTATGCATAAAAATGATTGCACCATATGAAATATGGTTCAATTAATTTTTATGCATAGCACTATTACATATAGGTTACACTATTCTTTTAAGAATATGCTGAAACCTAAGTCTTTGCATGGGCTATCAAGCCACGTTAAGTGGCATAAAATGCCATCATGTAATGCTAACAATTCTGTTCAGCACTATAGAAATTATGAATGAATAGCAAAATATACCTATCATTATGACACATGGGTTAAGTGTAATGTGTCTCATTTGTAATTTATTTTTTCATTTTTTTTGTTGATTCATTTAACTTAGCATAAGGTGAGATTGAACCAAATCCCCAAGGGTGTTCAGAGTTTTTGAAAACAAAATACATATTTGAAAAATGTATTTTGTTTTCTAGTGTGCTGGGACCTTTCAGGTAAAACTTTGATTTTTTTTTTTTTCTTTTTCTTTTTTTTTAGTAATAATATCATCTCTACCTATGCACAAAAATGGAATCAAATAGTTTCTGGTTAGTCCTAGCAGTGTTGAAAGAACCATGATTTCATAACTCCTTCAATTATTTGGAAGCCAATCATGCAATAAGCTATGAAAAATTGTGCAAAAAGCAGTCAGTTCACTGGAGGCAATCCTCTATATTGTTTATTTATCACATAATGCGCTATCTGACCATTCTTCACACAAGTTTGAGTATTCCCACAGAGAGCAAATGGTTTATCATAAATATAGAATAGCCCTTTTTATTCATTTATCTACTGATAAATGAATGCACTGACAGACCACCAGATTAATTTTATTAAAAAATAAAATTGGGCAGTTTTACAGAAAAAATTCTTAAAAAAAATTATTGCAGCTACAAACTTAATTAGCAGGCAATGGTCAGGCCACACCTAGAGTACTATGTACTGGTCTGGAGGCCTCATTTTAGGAAGGATGTAGAGTTGCTAGAATGAGTACAAAGAAGGGAAACAAGATTGGTGAGGGGAACAAAGGGGTATTCTTACCAAGAAAGGCATAAGTTCTGCAAATTGCAGTGCCTGGAGAGTAGGCACCTGTGAGGTGATCTGATTGAGGTGTATAAGGCCTTAAATGGGTTGAGCAAGCTGGCTGATGGGTTTCTTCTTCCTCTTGCTCAGATTAAGAACCTGAGGGGGCATAGATTCAAATTGAGGAAAGACAGTTTTAGAACAGATGTGCGAAAATTTGCCTTTAGCCAGCGGGTGGTTGATTGGTGGAACAGACTTCCATCTTTTGTTGTGGAAGTTGATAGCCTAAATAAATTTAAGGCTGAGCTGGACAGGTGTATGGAATGAATGGAGAGGTGAAATGGGAGGGTGTTTTTTTTTTTGTTTTGGCTGATGCTGCATAAGCTTGCTTTCTTGCATCGTATGCCTCTGCTAATGCTAATTTTATATTTTCATTGTGAACTGTATCCTTGATATTTTTGGTGAAAATGAATGAAAAATCTTTATATGCTGCTGCATTATAATTGTTTTAAGAGTTGTATATTTAAAAATTTAATTAAAAATGAATATAGAGTGAATATGATATTATATATGTTAAAGGATGGATTATTCTTTACTAACAAGAAAAAATTGATTGAGAAATAGGTTTTATATTCTTGTTATTTGCTTTTAAAGTGAGATTTAAATATTGCTGAAAAAACCTAATTTCATTATGAAATGTTATTTGAAAAAGAGTCACAATATGAAAATGGTATTCTCTCTTTACGATATGAAAATGGTATTCTCTCTTTAAAGTCTATATAGTATTAGTAATCAGTGAAAAAAAAAAAACAGAAATATTGAAAAATGGCTGCAATACAACTATTTAAATATAGTATTGGATTGACACAATCTCCACATGCTATCTGGTTGCAAAAAATATTGACTGTGCATTTTGTTGAAGTATAAAATTCAGGATTATGCACATTCACTGATTTCACATGTTGAAGTGCACAAAAATTAAAATTTGTCACTTCAACTAGTTGGATATATGCATTAATGAACCTTCTTCAAGTTAACATCTGTTGCTCTCGGTGATTCTCTCATCTTTGCTTTTCGCTGCTATAAAATTCAAGACACCTCATCTAAACTCGAAGTTAGTTTACACATATTGGATTCTAAAGGATTTAATTCTTAAATTGGATTCTAAAGGATTTAATTCTTAAATGGCTGCACTACAAGCATTTAAATACAGTATTGGATTAACATAATCTCCACATCCCATCTGGTTGCAAAAAATATTGATTATACACTAAGCTACTTTTTTAGCTAAGCAGTGTTTGCTTAACTTCAGTTACTAAAGAAGGGAATTTTTTGGAACTTTTATGAAATAAAGTGATAATTATATTTTAAAAATACCATGTAAGCATACATTACACAAAACTGACAGCTAAAACTTATGCATGGATGCAAACACTGTCGTATTTTTTCAAATGCAGTCAGTAAGCTGCATTTTTCGGAAAATTTTTGGTATAGCCAAATGAAAAAGTACAAAAGGATAGCTTTTATATGAAGTTAGATTTGCCGCAAAATGCTATGTTAGTTTTTAATGTTAAGTTAACATTTTGAAATATCTGAACGCAGAAATGAATTGTTATCTCTGGAAGAAGTGAAACTACAGGAAGTTAAAAAAAAAAATTAGTAATAAAGTAATGCCACCAAAAGATATATTTTATTATCACAGAAGTGAGTAAACTGTCTTGGGTAATGCAAATGGGGGGTTAAATTGTTTGTCTGGTTTCACTAGTAGGCTAGTGTAGAAAAATGCTGCCTTTGGCAGTATTCAGTGCACAAAATTCATAATTTCTGCATGTACACTAGCAAATTAGATAAGCAGATTGACAGTTTTAGAGAATTATCACGAGAAGAAATAAATTAGTTATCATTGATGCTGTGGTTTTGATTTGAGTAAATGTTTTCTAGTCACATAAGTGGGCAACTTTGCATTTTGGCATCATTTCAGCAAAACTGAGAAAGATGTCATAAAAATTGAGTTTAATATAAAGAATGTAGTGGCTAAGAATCTAGAATTGTAAAATAAAAGTTAGTGAATGCCATTAGATTTTAGAAATATAATTGCTGTAGATGGAATAGATGTGAAATGGCTATAGTTGTTTAGAAGAGGATGAAATGCATTTCTTTTAATAATATGAATCAGTCATATTGCATTTGTTAACGTGTCAAGTAATCTGCAGGGTACTTTTTTAAACTTTTAATACTGTGCTTTTGGAGAAGCTGGTTTTTAACTATAAAAAATCACTCTGGTTTTACAATCAGCATTGCACCTTTATCTAATGTAATAAATGTGTAGGTGGTTCCCAACTTTTTTTTTTTTTCCATGCCATGCCTTATTGCTTATGTGTTTTCTCAGGGGAAAGAAGAAAGATATCACTTTCAGGAGTGGATTTATATTTGGTTAGACCTCTAACTTTCATATGTTAATACAGGCAGTCACCTCCACTGAGGAATATTCTGTCACAATTAACAGAGACTATGGCATTAGTGATAGAAGTCTTAGTAAATTATAAATAATAATAAGTAAATAAATTTCTGTTTAGTTCTCATCCACCCAAGGCCAAAAGAATTTACATATTCATCATGACTGCATACGCATTTAATTATTGAAAGCAGCTAGATTTTTGGTTACAGTTTATAACACTGCATTTATCGTGGCAGCATACAGACTCCTCCTTACTTTGGTTGCACATGCTAACCACTGCACTAGTCAGCGATGATATTTAATATATTTTCCTATATTTAAAATATGCAAAAAAAGTAAGTGTTGTTAAATGAAAGATCCAAAATTACTATGGATCTCCCATTTCTGTTGCATTTGCACCTTCCAGCAAGGTATTTTATTGGTTGGGAATCACTGGTGTAATATGAGATTTCAATAATGAACTATTTTTAAAATTTTTTTTTAATGGCATTTAGAATTTAATAATAGTGTCTCTATACATGATTAAATACTAGCATTTATGACCACTATTCATTGTTCATATTTGAAATATTGTGAAATAATGAATCAAAAAAAAAAAAAAAATTAGACTTTTCCTCAATGTATTTCATGTTGTAGATTTTTATTCCATATTATACATGTTCTCAAAGTACAAATTATCATTACTGTGACTTATTCAGATGTATTATATACATATTGAAATATGCATAAGTGATTGATTAGACTAATCATTTCATCAGTACTTTCCCAAATGTGCTAAGGAGTGTTAGATAAATATGATTTTTTTTTTATTATTTTTTTTATTTTATAAAGATTTCTTGTGGAAACTGTTTGTCTGGTGTAAACCCTCTTCAATTTAATAATATACGAGATGAAAATTTAAATGTCTTCTGTTATAATAACAATAAAATGTGTGTAATGTTAATTCTTTTGCATGTGTATATCATCCTTCAGTGTGTTGTCCAGAAATATAAAGTCGTTTCCTTGTTCCTTTTTTTGTGCCAAGAAAAAGATTTAAAACTATTAATTCTATCTTTTTTGTTACCACACAGAAAGCAGAGAAGGCATTTAAGTGTCTATCTTTTTAATTTAATCAAGAAGAAAACAGCAAATTTATACTTATAATTATGAGATTGGTGGCAGAGGAATCATTATGGAAGTCTGGTATGTTGAATTATATTTAATAAAAAACTATCAGTGTAAATACACAATACTTAGTTCGTAATAGTAAACTACAGTAATAGTGGTGTGAATGGCATCGATTTAATCGTATCTCATATTGTGACTACCTTTACAAGTTACCATGTATTGCACTACCTCTTACCACCTGTTATATAAGTAACAATAGCCTTTTTCCGTTGGTGAAGCGCTACTTAGTATTAGTAACGGCCGTATGGTGCAAGAAAGCCTATGGCTTATGCTGCACCAGCCAAAAAAAAAACAAAAAATCCGAACAAAACAAGGATAAAAACAAAAATTAAATAAATAAATAAATAATAATAATTAATAAATAAATAGAAATAATAAAATGAAATAAAAAAAAATAATAAAAAGGAAATTAATCCTATCATCCTATGCGCTTCCCTTAGCCAAAAGTACTATCCAGATGACCTTTGAATTGCCCCAAACTGTCGGCCTCTACCACCCATGAAGGCAACTTATTCCAGTAATTTATAACTCGCTGGCTAAAATAAAACTTCCTGCAGTCCAATCTAAACATTTCCCCCCGTAACTTGAATTTATGTCCCCTAGTTCTAGCATCATTTATAATCTTGAAAATTTTGTCCTCATTCATTTTACTGATGCCTCTCAGAGCCTTAAACACCTCAATCAAATCTCCTCTAAGGTGTCTAGTTTCCAAACTCTGCAACCCACATATTCGAAGTCTTTCTTCATAAGGACGCCCTTTTGCCGATCTCACCAGGCGAGTTACCCTTCTTTGCACCCTTTCAAGAAGCTCGATGTCTTTCTTTAGGTTCGAGGTAGTGCAATACGTGGTAACTCGTGAAGGTTGTCACAATATGAGATACGATTAAATCGATGCTGTTCACACTACTACTGTAGTTTACTATTACGAATGAAGTATTGTGTATTAACACTGATAGTTCTTTAGTAAATTGCAAGTTCGTAGTATATTATGCCGTGTGCATTTATTTTTATTAGTGAATTATATTTAAATATAAGGATATACTTAATAAAATTATTTCGCATTATATTGTGTACATTGACTAAATATGCTCAATTCTTTTAAAAATTGCGAAGCTTTAAACTGGGGGGGGGGGCAAAATAATTATCAAAATAACGTACAGAAGTTTGTGTATATTCGGTACACAAACTTCCAAAAAAAATTGTTCAGTTTAGTGCAAGTTAGCTACGCTGACTTTATTCACTACAAGTGAGATCTTACCCTCGAAAAATTACTATATTGACCCTAAATCAGTTGCAGAGGGTCAATATGACACCAATAAGATTTAAGCAATTTGTGCTTCATCTACTCAGTCTGTACAGCTGAAACTCCTAATAGCTGTTTTTGAAAATATTTTCTTTGAATTCTCTCCATAAAATTCTGGAAATATCTGTTAATTTATCACACAATTAGGAAAAATTCATGATTACATTAAACCTAATTATATGCACATATTGATTGACCACAACAAATAAAACAACACTAAAAAGATGTATGATGTAATTAAGTCCTTAAGACAAAAGTTCCAACCAAAACTTAATGTAATTAAGGACTCCAAAGGAGAAATTTTAACAGAGGAGAACACAATCAAAGGAAGGTGGAAAGAATACTGCAGCTCTTCCGAGCATCTGCTGGCACTAATAATCTGCCACCCCCTTTTCAAGAGTGTGATCATGAACCAGTTCCACTGAAGGAAGAATTCGAAAAAGCCATCAGAGAACTAACGTGTGGCAAGTTACCTGGAATTAATGAAATCCCAGCGGAATTGATTAAAGCTACAGGTTTCACACCTGTAGGGTGCAGAGTTTTTTCATAAAATGATTGTAAAAATTTGGGAAATGGGACGGTGGCCATTAGATTGGAAGAAATAAATTTTCATCCCCTTACCAAAAAAAAAAATCTCAAAATTTGCTCAAATTGCAGGACAGTGAGAATATTAGCCTAATTTCTCACGCTAGCAAGATTCTTGTTAAAATAATATTGAACAGAATTTCAAGAAAATTTGAAGAAATGGCAGAAGAGCAGCAGGTTTCAGAAGGGGTAGAGGAACCAGAGATCAAACTGATTATTGTTATGGGTTTCCCAATCCACATCATTTGGCTGATTAAGCTACTGTACCAGGAACAGGAAGGAACTTTGAGAATGAACATGGGAAACATGGACTTTTCACAATAGGTAACGGTGTCAGGCAGGATTATTTTGTCACATAACCTTTTTAATCTTTATGCTGAAGATATTATGCGTGAAGCTTTGGAAGATTTAGAGACTGGCATTAAAATTGGAGGACTAAAGATAAACAACCTTCGTTATGCAGATGATACTGTGCTAATTTTTAATTCTAAGGATCATCTTAAAGAAACTCTGAGGAGAGTATGTGAAGCAAGTAAGAAAAAAGGATTGTTTCTGAATGTGTGTAAAACTAAAATTATGGTGATAATCTCGATTCCAGTAAAGTGAAGGTTAATGGGCAAGATATCGAAGAAGTTGATGAATTTGATTACTTAGGGTCAAGAATAAATAAAAATAGTGACTGCTCAAACAATGTAAAGAAACAACAAGCAATTGCTAAACGTTGGTTGCTGATCTGATAAAATTATGGAGAGATCATGATCTGCCTCTAAAGACGAGCTGAGAATCATTGATTCGTTAATTTTCCAGTTGCCACTTATGGATGTGAAGGATGGAATCTGAAAAGAGTTGACAGGAAGAAGAAAATTTAGGCATTTGAAATGTGGTGTTACAGGAGAATACTACATATTTCTTACTTGGATTGAAGAACAAATGAGTGAGTATTGAATAAAGTTGGCAGGTCTAAAATTCTTCTTCATAGCATCAACAAAAGAAAACTCAAGTTTTTGGTCATATAGTAAGAAGGGAAAACTTTCTATTGAAGAATATAATGGAAGGAAAAACCAAGGTGAAGAGGTGCAAAGGAAGACCTGCAACTAGGTGAAAGGATGGGATCAATGAACTTCTGGGCATGACACTTTGCAATGCTGCTCATATAGCACACAATCGATGCAGTTGGAGGAATTTGTTGGTAGCCACAACAGCTCCTCAGGGGGCTATGTGACTGGAAGAAGATGGTGTCATGTACAGTAACTGATAGTACACTGTTGTGTGCTTTCAACCAGTCAGTAAATGCCTCTCTGGCTTTATTACATTGATGCATCATCTGGGTCAAACTGTTTATTGAAGTGTGCAGTTTTTAAATTTGCATTTGCTTACAGGCAGGTCTAAAGGGAGTTTTAATTTTAAAAAATTAATTTAAAATATACATTTTTTTTAATACAGAACATGGACTTTTCAAAATTGTATTCAGAAAATCTGCAAATGGGGGGGAACCCCATTTGCAGATCTCCATAAATTCAATTATTAATTTAACTTCATATGTATTTTACTGTTATTAAAGATATTGGAGTTCTCTGTAAAACTTAGGTTTGCAGAAGTTCCATGGTCAAAAAATTTGAACAGCATTTATGGTGCAACCCATTTATGATCAGCAGTGTGCATGAGGTAACCATGGCAATAAAGCCAATGATGTCATTGGATATGAAAATATATTTTTCAGGTGGCATAAAGCATTTTTATTGTAGTTAGGAGCCAGTACAGAATTTATTAGAGCAGTGTGTAAATGGGTTTTCCCCAAGAAATTTTTTTTTTTCGAATACTACCTTACATCCACATCACTTTTACAATGCCAAGAGACATTCACTAATAAATATCCAAACAGGTCTGTACCAAATGAAAAACAGTGCACTCATGCCATGGATGAACTTATTTCTTTGTAAAGATGCATCAAATGGTAAAAAGAGTGAATTTATCTGTCTGCATACCTTTGCTGGAGAAGACATGCATTTGCTCTTCTATCGTGTACTGTAACAGTTTTAAATTTTCTTGTTTTTAATAAAATTGTATTGCAAACTGGCTTACATTTTAATTGTCTAAATCTGTATTATGAATTGAGAAGCAAGAAGAAACTTGTTAACATTAGCCTTGAACCCTGATGTAATTTTCTGGGAGTCAAAAGGAAAGCTGTCTCAGAGAATTGGAAGTATTGAAACTGAGGATGCAGTAGAAACTTAACATTTGTGTTAAGTTTCTACTGATCAGAGGATTTAGGGCATTTACTCGAAGATTAATGGTATTCCATTATTATGGAATACCATTAATAATATGATAATATAAGATGTAAGGAAACAATGCCACTATAATAATTTCATTTAATTTACTGCATATAGGCATGATGCATTTTCAGTAACTTATATGCCTGTAATATGATTATAATATGATATGATGAATTTGTAGGATTCAATAGCTGTCCAGAAGAAAAGTAAAAATTCTTATTTGATGAAATTAGACCTGTATATGTTTAAGCCAATGGCCTTTCATATTACCTATTTGTTAATGCCTATTTTTCCATTCTGAAGTTTGCCAAAATAATTCTTTTAAAAAAAATGTTTAAACAATACACAGTGCAGTAAAAAAAGTAATGAGATTGAATTCAAATAAGGCAAAATGTGGACAAGGAAAATATTTTTTCCTTATCCACATTTTGTGATGGTATTTACTTTTGCTGTTATATTCACCTGAATGTCATAAACACGATCACATTGGCATCCTTTTAGTCTCAGTTTCAACTTGGAAACAGCTACAGGTTATTTTCAGTCATCTTCTTCAAGGATTATCTGATACATTCTAGGATCATTACAAAGATATTTTCTGCTAACTTTAAACTGTGTCTGCAGAAGATATAGCCAGAATTACCTGAAGAGTAGCAGTGGACGCTACTCTTCAGGTAATTTCGGGCTCTGAACCTCTATCTGGATGCAAAGAATAATTTTGATATCATATATTTGGATCTTAGAAAGGCTTTTGATACTGTTGCACATGGAAGACTGCTGCAAAAATTGGAGCAGTGTGGCATTGGAGGCAAATTGCTGCTATGGATAAAGGGATGGTTAAGTGGGAGAAGACAGAGTGGTAATCAGTGGACACTGCTCTTCGTGGACTAATGTTATTAGTAGAGTCCCCCATGGTTCAGTGTTGGGTCCATTGTTTTCTGTATTTATTAATGATATTGATAATGGTATGTCAGGCTTAATGTCCAAGTTTGCAGATGATGCGAAGGTCGGTAGGGTTGTTAATGACAGTACGCTGCTGCAACAGGATCTAGAAAAGTTGGGCTGAGATGTGGCAATTGAAGTTTGACATTGACAAATGTAAAGTACTGCATATGGGAAGCAGTAACCCCAGAGTAATGTATCAACTGTGAGGTACTACACTGACAGTGGTAGAGAATGAAAAGGACCTGGGGGTAATTGTGTAGGCAGATATGAATTTTTCCAAGCAGTGCAGATGGTCTGCAAGAGTAGCTCATGGTGCCTTGTCAATGATATACAGGAATTTTTCTAGCAGGGATAAGGTGATTATCCCATTGTATAAGGCAATGGTCAGGCCCCACCTTGAGTACAGGTCTGGAGGCCTCATTTTAAGAAGGATGTAGAGCTGCTGGAATGAGTATAGAGAAGGGCAACAAGATTAGTGAATGGAACAAAGGATTGCTCTTACAAAGAAAGGCTTAAGTTTTGCAAATTACAGTGTCTGGAGAACTAGGCACCTGTGAGGTGATCTGATTGAGGTGTATAAAGCCTTGAATGGTTTGAGCATGCTCAGTGTTGATGGGATTCTTCCTCTTGCTCAGAATAATTGCCTGAGAGGGAATAAATTCAAATTGAGGAAAGATAGTTGTAGGATAGATGTGCAGAATATATAGATAGATGTGTATAGATAGCAGAGTATAGATAGATGTGCAGCAATCAACCACACGCTGGCCTTTGGCCAGCGTGTGGTTGATTGCTGGAACAAACTTCATCTGTCGTAGAAGTTGGTAGCTTTAAATAGGTTCAAGGCAGAACTAGTTAAACATTTGGAGCGAGTGGATGGGTAAAATGAGAAAGTTTTTTTTGGCTGATGATATATAACAGGCATGGGGAACCTTTCGTAGTTCGGAGGCCAAATTATCATTCTGTCTCCAAGTCAAGGGCCGGACCAAATTATTAAATAAAATAAATTCATATTAAATTAATTAAAACAAGTTGCTACTTCATATTTCATTTATTTATAATATAATGCTTTGGTATAAAGCTCTACATAAATTTTATAATATAATGAACGACATAATTTAATTGTGAAGATTGGCCTTGTACTTGAACTACGAGACTATCAATATTGACGTTAATATTACTTAAGGATAATCGCATAGAATATGAGGTTTTCATCCATTATTCTTGTCCGAATTTTTGATTTATTGTATTTCATCCTCGAAAAAACTGTTCACACATATATGTGCTGCCGAAAAGACAAATCATTTTTCTTGAAAAGGCGCGTAAATTTGCATATTTTTCTTCCACCAAATAAAATTTATAAAAATCCATCAAAGCAATGTTGTTAAATTGTGATTTTAGAACTAAATCCACCTGAAGCTCAATAAGTTCCATCTGTAAGTTTTCTGGCACATTATTTACATCAGCATCCATCGGACGAACAAATATAGCAAATGTGGAGTCTTTGTTTTGGAAGTCGGCAAACCTTGTATCAAATTGCTCTATTAGTGCCTTCAGTTCTTCTCCATATCTATTATAAGGGATATTTTTATGAGTTGCTAGAGTAGGAAAATGATAACAATTTTTAGCTCTTATCTGACTTTCCAACAATCTTAGTTTATTACAAAAAGCTCTGACATGTCCATCCAGTTGTCCTTGTTTTTGCAATTTGAGATTCAGTTTGTTTAGGTATCCAGTGACATCTACAAGATATGCTAAATCACACACCCACTCGTCAAATTTTACTTGGTTAATTGTTTCCTTTTATGTCCATAAAATCTGCAATGTCTTGTCTCATATCATAAAATCATTTTAACATTTTACCTTTACTCAACCACCTCACTTCACAATAATAAGACACATCTTCATAATCCAAAAATAGGTCTGCCAAATACTCCTTAAATTGGCAGTGATTAAGTGCACGTGACTTAGTTAATACTGGCTACTACAACTTCCATAACATTTGTGAATTTAATCGATTTTGCACACAGATTTTGTTGGTGGATAAAGCAGTGAAAATTTGTTAAATTTTCCTGATGGATCTGTAGTTCTATTGCTCTTTCATGAACTATTCCAATAAATCCCTTCCGTGCACCAACCATTGCAGGGGCTCCATCAGTGCATATGCCAGATAGTGAACTCCATTTAAGCCCAAATCTCTCAAAGACGGTGTTGACTGTTTCAAATATATCTTCACCGGTAGTTGTTCCTTTTAACGGCCGAAGCGCCAATAATTCTTCTCTGATGTTGAAATCCACATCAACTCCTCGAAGAAATATTGCTAGTTGTGCTGTATCGGAGGCATCGGTGCTGTCATCCAAAGCAATTGAAAATGCTTTCAATCTAGCAGTCTTCTCTTTTAAACTTTTTTTTGATGTCATCAGCCATAATTTCTATCCATCGGACAACAGTATGTCTCGACAAACAAATATTCTCGAAGTCTTTTTTCTTTTCAGGACATATTATACTTGCAACATCCAGCAGACATTCTTTGATAAATTCTCTTTCAGCAAATGACTTAGAATGCTTAGCGATTTTTTTGCTTACCACAAAGCTGGCTTTGACAATGCTGTGGTGCTGCATTCTTTGCTTGTTGAACATTTGCTGCTGGGTATCCAAGTTCTTCTTCAACTTCTGTATTTCATATTTTCGTAGTTGTCCATCAATTTTTTTGGTGATCCGCATGTCTCGAAGTGAAGTGTCTCTTCAAGTTGTATTCTTTGTTGACAGATACAGATTCCTTGCACAGCAAACATACAGAAAATCCTTTATTCAGAATAAAATAATAATCCCCCATCCAGTTATCTTGAAATTGACGATTCTCTGCATCTACTTTTCTTTTTTTTGACATAATCCCTGACATTGTCCCAAATTTATAAGCAATATTCAGAACTGTCAAACAAACTGTCTTCTACACTGCAGGCACCGAACTGACACGTTGTAACACGTTCACCACACACACACACACACACACACACGCTGCTAGTCAAAGTAAGAAAGAGACCTTGGTGGGAGAAAATGTGTGTTTTGTGCAAGTCATATGATGTCAGCTTAATGTGAGTTAGTAGAACACACCATGTTTTCTCCCACCATGGATCAGACAAACTTCGCTGAAATAGATTAGAGCCGGATCAAAAGAAGTAGAGGGCTGGATATGGCCAGGGGGTTGCCCATATGCCCACCTTGCTTTCTTGCATCATGTGCTTTTACAAATGCTAATCTAATTTACAGAGGTCTGTGTTTCCATATGATAAATAAAATGCCAATCGAATTTGATGATATTACCATAAATACTTCAGTTGACCCAGTGAGAGAAGGCAAATTGTTTGCAGATGGCAAGATAGATGGAGAGAAAGCACAAAGGGGCTCAAATAGAAAGCCGTTACCAAATGTTAACTTTCTAAATAAGTCTACAGGAAAATGATGCACAGTTTTTTCACAAATTATATCATCGCTGGACATGGACATGAGTTATTCAACACTAAACTTAAATTTCTTCATCTTGCTGACTCAGACTGCTGCTTTTGGGGATCTCAAGAGGATTGGAAGCACCTATATTACTGCCCAATTTATGGAGATTTGGGACAACTGACTTCTTTCACGCAAATATTTAATACAGGTCAGGAGCATAAATTCATTGAAGATCCAACCATGTTCCAGATTTTTCAAGATTATGCCAAAGCTTTATGTACTAGATGGAAGTCAGTCCTCTAACAACTGAGGACAACTTTAATGGTTATAACTGATAATTTTATTTTAAGAAAAAAAAAAAAAAAAAAAATGTTATTTTGTCTTTTGATATTTTTATCTGTAAATGAGTTAATACTTTTGTAATGTTATGGAATTATATAGTTCTGTCTTTTGCAGTCTCCTTCCTTCCCCCCCCCCCCATTTATTCCTTATTCTATTTGTCTCTATTCATACCCTTTCCATTATTATATTTTATTCATCCTTTAATATGCTGGACTCACTCACCTGCTTCAGAGTGGAATTTTACTTTATTTCTTAATTTTTCTATTTTCTTTTTTATTCATACTCTTTTTATTAATATTATTTTTTGAACTATTTTTATTTTTCTGTTCTCTAGTATTATTCTTAATTTTTTTTTTTTTTTTTTTTCTGGTAATACTATAATAAGCTAACAGATTCCTAACTGAGTACTTCGTATTACGCTATCTAATTTTACTTTATTCCTTATGCTATCAATTCGAGATATATATACTTTTATGCTATTTTTTTATCGACTACAATATGGCAGCTAGTTCAACAACATTGGTGCCAACATTGGGAGTCGTAACTTCCAAAAATCGCTAGTCAAATTCAAAATAAGAAGCTAACGAACGTTACTAAACCTATTTAATATCGCTGTGAAACAATGTACTATGTTAATTTATGAAGAATACAGTAAAAATTAAAAATACTTATCCCTTTATAGCAACCAAAAATCCACTGACTGTTCTCTTCCATGATTAGAGCATGTCAATTAATCCTTTTGTGAGTGATTGTAGTATCATCCTATTGTTCTATCTTAGACTAGCCACAATGAATCTTTCTGTGTTAAATACATGCTTGTCAAACCTCAATTCTGACATTATTAAAATTGTCAGAAATAGTAAAAGAAAATAATCCTTTCATGATGGTAAATTTAAGGGTAAAAAATAAATGAACATATTATATACTTCTAATTAATATTTTGCTTATGTCATGACTTGACTACAGACATTTAAATTTTTCCTCTGGCATATAATACATGTGTAATTTGATAAAAATCACAAGGAAATGTTGACAGTCTTTCACAGAATGTGTTGCTGTAATAAAAAAAAAAGATAAGCAGCAGCCGTTATCAATCCATTGTAGGATGTAAGCCTCCTCAACAATTCATGTTGAGGAAAATGGACCATAATCTGCCACGCTAGTCCAGTGTGGATTGGCAGATTGACTGTATTTAGCAGTCAGGGGCTTAAACCCCAGTCTACTCAGCGTGTGTGTGCTACTGCATGCCCACTCCTGACCACTTGGCTACGGAAGCCTCTAATTTGTTGCTGTTAATACTAAAACAAAAATGTAACCTATAATGATCAAGCCTAAATTATGTTGATTAAAAAAGACAACAACATGTTCGGTGCAGCCTTTATTTATATATACACGGAGTTGTTTTTTCCCCCTTCTTTTTTTTTTTTCCTTCAAGGAGTCTGAAAAAAAAAATTTTTTTTTTTTGAATGCCATAAAGAATGTAGGCAGTAAACATCCTACATACATTGACACACTACTACACCAACAGGAACCAGATGAACAAATGTGTAGTACACATATCACAGAATGCTAACTGCACAGTAATTAACCTGCAAGATTTCATTAACAGGAAGATGCAGCTGTTCTTCTCCTGTTTTTCCAATTTGCTTATGCTTCTAACCTACAGATGATCTTCCAACTTGTTTTCTTCACTTCTCTTTGCGCCCTCGCCTCTTCATTGAAGCAGTGCACTGTGGACAGTACCACTTTCCTTTAGGAGGTTGAGTAATGCCAACACAAGCATAGTGAAACCATTCAAATGGACACTATAAAAGAAAGCATAATATGGTTAAGTACAGAACTGAGTCTTCCCAATACTACAAAGAAATTGCATCATGTTTGTCACAAATTAACTATCTTTTGTTTTTACAAGATTTCCATGACATATTTCCTTATCTGAGATCATGCATGATTTCAGATAAGGAAATATCTATATCTTGTTACCAGAAACAAATATTATAATGCTATGTATGCATATTATATAGTATGAATCAGAGCTGTAATACTCAATATGTTCTACGTTGATAATAATATTAGTAAATTAATAAGAGGAGTTTACCTCAATATAGTACGTGGAACACTTCCGGAAGTGTTCCACGTACTATATTGAGGTATGCATATTATATAATATGAGTACTGCATTAATATGCCTAATATTAATACTAATGATAACAATAAATACTCATTTAATAATAATTTTAATCTCTCATAAGATTTTTTTTATGCTTTGCATCACTTTTCTTATTAATGTCTCTTGTTATACACATAAAAAATGTTTTGTGTATAACTTTTTTTTTTGAAGGATTTATTCTGAATAATTGAAGTTGTACGACCAGGCTGCCATGCACGGAAATTGAACTTGGCCTGTTATAACGTACGATCACTCATCGGTGAAGACAGGATATTAGAGCTGGAAAAGGAATTAGAAAATGTGAATTGGAATATCATCGGTTTGGCTGAAACAAGAAGAAGAAATGAATCACTTATAAGTTTATCAAGTGGAAATCTGCTGTACACTAATGGAAACAGTGAAAGGAGTGAAGGTGGAGTTGGGTTTCTGGTCCATAAAGATTTTAAAAACAACATTTTGGAATTCAAAAGTACATCACCAAGGGTGTCAAGACTAATACTCAAGATTTCTAAGAGGTACAAGCTAAAGATTGTAATGATTTATGCACCAACATCGAGCCATGATGATGAAGAGGTTGAAGACATGTACACTGAAATTGAGAGTCTTCTAGATGAGCAGAAAACCCACTACACTATTATTATGGGGGACTTCAATGCTAAGGTTGGAAAAAGGCAAAACAGTGCAGAAAGAGGAATTATAGGAAATTTTGGAATTGGTGAAAGAAATAAAAGAGGTGAAAGACTTGTGGAATTTGCAGAATCTCAAGGAATGTCAGTAATGAACACTTTTTTCAAGAAAAGGGTGAACAGAAAGTGGACATGGAAGAGTCCAAATGGATTAACAACTAATGAAATCGACTTCATCCTCACTAACAGAAGATATATTGTGAATGATGTTACCGTCCTGAATAAAGTAAATGTTGGAAGTGATCACAGAATGGTAAGATGTACACTTGATATAGATGTAGGAAAGGAAAGGAAAAAACTGACTCGAGTAAATAATACAAAGGTCTTTGAAATAACAGAGGAGGAGAAAAAGCAGTATGTACTGGAACTTAAGAACAAGTTTGAGCTTCTGCAGACTGCTCAGGACCAAGATATCGATGAGGAATATTACAACTTTCTGAAAGTGATAAAGCCCAAGAAACCTATAGGGAAACAGAAATCCAAAGAAGAGAAAATTAGTCAAGAAACACTTTCATGATGAACCAAAGACAACAAATGAAGAGCAAGAAAAACACTGACAGGGAGAAAATTGAGTATACTGAGTTATGCAAAGCCATTAGAAAGAGACTCAGAGAGGACATAAGAAGATTTAACACAAGAAAAGTAGAACAAGCATTAAGGGAAAACAAAGGATTTAAATCAGCAGCCATGAGCAGTAATACAGAAAGACAAATGATACTGAAACTGAAGAATAGCGATGGTGTACTTATAAACAGCAGAGAAGGCATAATTCAAATAGCAGAAGACTATTATAGAGAATTATACAAGGAGCGAGGGAATGATACCAGCAGTGGGGAAGATGGATTGCAAAGTAGCAACACATACGACATACCCAATATTCTTCCTGATGAGGTAGAACATGCATTGAAGAAAATGAAGAATCGGAAAGCCCCGGGGGAAGATGAAGTTACTGTAGAGTTGTTAAAATTGGGAGGAAGAGACATAACACAAAAACTGGCAAGGCTCTTCACAAAGTGCATTAGAAAAGGTATGATGCCTAAGCAGTGGAATAATGCAATCATAGTTTTGCTGCATAAGAAAGGAGATAAATCAGAAATTGGAAATTATAGACCAATTAGCTTGTTATCCCATATCTACAAGTTGTTCACAAGGGTCATTACTAACAGATTAGAAAGAATACTTGATGAGAATCAACTGAAAGAGCAAGCTGGCTTTAGGACAGGATTCTCAACTATGGATCACCTTCACGTAATATCACAGCTAATGGAGAAAGCAAATGAATATAAAACACCATTATGCCTGGCATTTGTGGATTATGAAAAGGCATTTGACTCCATACAGCATAAGGTAATGTTTCGGGCACTGGAAAGACAAGGCATAGATACTCCATATATTATGATTTTGAAGAAAATATATGAGAGTGCTACATCCTTTATTAGACTAGACAAAGTCAGTAGCAAATTTAAAATCGAGAAAGGAGTTCGACGAGGAGACACAATATCTCCGAAGCTGTTTACTGCTGCCCTTGAGGAAGCTTTCAGAAGATTAGACTGGTCACAGAAAGGAGTCAATGTGAACAGAGAGTACCTAAACCATTTACGATTTGCAGATGACATTGTGGTCATAAGCCACGATCCCAAAGAATTGGAGGAAAATCTTAATCAGTTATGCACAGTTAGTAAGGATTTTGGACTAAAGATGAATATGGCTAAAACAAAAGTAATGATGAACAAGTATGCCATGGAAAGGGAAATAATGATTGAAGGAGCAGTAATTGAAAAGGTGGAGTCATATACTTATCTGGGACAAGTTATTAGCTGTAATAATGATAAATGGCTGGAAGTCAAGAGAAGAATAAATTTTGGATGGATAGCATTCAGGAAATATAGTCACATACTGAAGAGCAATATCCCAGTTTGTCTGAAACGTAAAATAATGAATCAATGTATACTCCCCACCATGACTTATGGAAGTGAAACTTGGGCACTCACCAAAAGAATGGAAGAGAAGCTAAGAACTACACAGCGAAGAATGGAACGAATTATATTGGGAATCAGACTGTTAGATAAGAAGAGAAACACATGGATTAGGCAGCAAACTCAAGTAAAGGACATTCTTATCAAAACTAAAGAACTAAAATGGTCTTGGGCAGGACACATAGCTCGAAGACATGATGACAGATGGACTAAGAAAATAACAGAATGGTACCCAAGAGGAGTTAGAAGAAAACCTGGAAGACAAAGGCGGAGATGGATAGATGAAATTCATGAGTTTTTGAGTAGTAAATGGATGGCCAGTGCTCAAAACAGAAGGAACTGGAAAGTTGCTGGAGAGGCCTTCATCCTGCAGTGGATTGAAAATGGCTGATGATGATGAATTGAAGTTGTATCCCCTAGGTGAATTTGGATAATAAAATTAATAATTAAATGGACAAATTTTATCATTCTTCAACTCTCCATTCACTTATAAATAAAATCAAAGATTTCACGTCATCCAGGCATTTTTTTTTTTTACTGTTCTGATAATTAACTAAGAAATAACTTATTCTAATGAAACAGTTGTTTCTTTATATTCTTAACTTAAATGGCTTAATGAGTAATATGTCTACAAGGAGCTAAAATGTTATCAAATTTTTTTTTTTTTTTTTTTGGCTGGTGCAGCAATTTTTTGTCAACCTTTTGATTGTTATCGAAAGGTTGACAGTGTTTTGGAGGAGAGGGAGATAAAGAGGGCATTATTATTCATTTGGGAATTAATGACATTAATTTCACACAAACTAACTGAAAAAGTCATGAGTTAGTGCAGCATGTATAATAGGAGGGACTTTATGTTGAAAAATCTTGTGGATTAACTCAAGGCTAGAGGACACTGCAAAACTTTGAAGAATTTTTTATCAGCATGGCCTGCACCTATAAGTAGAAGGAACCTATTTTGTAGAGACAGAATACATTTGAACAAAGGCAGTGCAAGGGTCTTTACCAGTATCATTCATGCCTTACGGGTTCATGTAAATTTCTTGTTGGGGGGATTATAGTAGTATAGCTATGGTTTAATAATGCTTGTACACATCTCAAGAGTTCTTCTATGAGGCCTTAAATGCCAGAGATCCCTCTGATATTCAAATATATAGAGAGCAGTGATATTTTAAAAGAAAGGAAAATTAATGCTAGGGCAGCAAACGTGCATTCCTTTAAAGGATGTATTAGGGTAGTTAACAGAGAAGAACACTTAGTCAAAATTGCATGTGCAGTAATGTCAGGAGTGTTGTTAATAAAATGAGCAAGTTTGAATCTCTGGTTAGGACAACTAATGCTGATATATGGCCAACAGAAACTTGGTTCCACCCAAAAATAGAAGTAAGTTTCACTATGGCATGTATAATGTGTTTAGGAAAGATAGACAAAATATGAGGAGGGGGGGTGGTCATGCTTTTTATCAAAAGAAGTCTTGGATTTGAACTTATGTATTTCAATACAGAATCTGTGTGGTATGAAGTAGTTGGAAGTAAAGAGCAAATGAGAGTGAGAATATGCTACAGACCTGAAGATAAAGTTTTAATTTCAGAAAAGTGGACTGACAGTTCATGGTTACATGGTCTTTAACTGGGAAGATGGCACACTTTTTAAAGAAGTAGATCTATAATAATACCACATAAAGCAAAGGCTGATCATGAGAAATCACTGGCTAAGAAAGCTTATGAGAACACAAAGAAAAGAATGAATCTGATCTTACTATTACATAATGGATACAGGAAAGTTGTAGGTAACTTAGCTGATGAATTGAACAGGTATCTTTACAGATGAAAGACTTTTCATGGAGAGTAGTACATAATTAGTGATAGTGAAGTTACAGATTGTTTATTAGAAAAATTTTCAAATCTTTAAAGGCAAGTAAAGATCCTGGAGTTGATGGCATATAAGGTGGTGAGCAAATGTATTGAACCATTATGGTTAATTATGAGGGCATTATTGGACTTAGGTGGAGGTTCCTTTGAATTGGAGAAGTGCCAACATACACCAATCTATAAAGGTGATGCTAAGAGTGAAATCAGTAACTAGACCAATCAGTTAGGCCACTGGTTCCTATCACTGAAGTTCAGTGGCAGAGAAAGTTGTGAAAGTGATGATTAAGAATGCAATACAGAGACATCTTGATAGAAACGTACTGTGAAGTGGAAACAGCACAGTTTTGTAAAGGGAAAATCTTGTTTAACTAATTTAGTTAGCTATTTTGAAGATTGAGAGGATTATTATTTATTTGGTTTTTTTTTTAGGAGCATTGGCAACTAAGGCCATATTGCTCCGGGGATATGTGGTGGTTATTCCGTGACCTTTCCGTATTTGGTGGTCACGGGCTCGAACCCCGGTCTAATCAAGAAGCGTGTGCTACGCACTGCTGCTCCTGCCCACCTGGACTATGGAGGCGCTGATCGAGAGGAACAGACTGAGATTGTTTGGTCCTGTAAAGAGAATGGAGGATAGACTGCCAAAGAGGATATTAGAAATGAAAATGGAGGATAAAAGACCAAGAGGAAAGCAAGAAGAGGTTAAGTGTAATGTGGAGAGAAGATGCATTAGCTGGGAGGAGCTGGAGAGAGAGAAATGGTGGGAAGATAGAGCTAAATGGAGAAGACTGGTTTCCTTATTGACCCAGCAAGAAGCTGGAACAACAATGGTTAAGTAAGTAAGTACCAAATGTTAGACACTAAAGAGTTTGATACTTATATCCTAATACTCAGGATATAGGTATCAAATAATCTTATATCCTAATACTCGGGAAATAAAAAGGTAAGAATCTTATATCCTGATACTCAGGATATAAGATTCTTAAAGCTTTGAGATGATATAATTTTTAATTTTCTTGGTTGGTAGCAGTATATTTTAGTGTTTTTTAATTATATAGTATTTTTATTTGTGCAAAATGCTGTTAAGTAGTAAACTCATAATTATGAATTCGTAGTCCATTTGTATTTTGTTTTTTCTTGAGACCAACAAAAATTTGGCATTTCTAACTGGTTTACTTTGTTAAGTATTTTCAAAATCCTCAGATGCAAACCTAAGGGGACATAAATTCAAATTGGAGAAAGACAGTTGTAGACTTTCTTGCATCACATGCCTCTATTACTATTTCTAAATGTTTTTAGATTGTTAAAGAAAAAATAATTTGGGGGGAGAGGTTAATGTAACTTATTTGTTTTGCTTTTATTTGAGTTTAACATGATGGTTTCCTAAAAGGAAGTTAATTGTTGGTAATAGTTCCTTGCTGATGCTAAACTAAAATTGTAAAACTTTTTGATTTGGGCCAAAGGTAATAAAATTTGCATTTGGCTGCCCATGATTGGCTATTCTTTCTCTGTCATGTGAATATAATTATTTGGTTTTGCATACTAAATTTTATTAAAGCATTTTGAAATGAACATAATCCTTTAAGTATACATTAAAAACTAAACTGTTACGTAATCACTTAACTCATTGTTTGTCCCATAAGGATCATTTTGATTCCCTCTTTTTTTTTAAACTCTGACTTCACTCTGGAATAACTTGCATTGCTTTTGAAGATTTTATTTATTTATTTATTTATTTTTAAAGTTTCTTTATTAACACAGAAGCAGGCATGTTATATTGCCACAAGCACTACTGCCCCCTTAAATTTAAATATTAAAATGTATCAACACTAAGATTTGGTACTGGTTGTGCACAAATATATAATTTAATAATATTTTGGATAGAAAATCTTGAGATTATGAAAATTTTGATGCTTATAATTTTTCCCCCCAGGAATAGAATTAACAATCAAAATAAGCAGCAAAAGGATTAATCAGTTTGTGTTAATCTATCGTTCAGCCAGAATGTTTCTTTCAAATTAATACAATAATAATATTATTATTATTTAATGTGGCATGCTGCATAATGGAAAAATTGCGCATCATTAAGAAATGTAATAAGGTATCAAAAATGATTGAGACAAGTTAAATAAAAAAAAAAAACCACCATCTCTCCATTTTTTATATTTTTGAGAGAATTTTAAATACCCTGAGGGATGTTTATTAGCTCAGTGGCTGATGGAAAATGGTTTTACCCTAAGTTCACCCTTGGGCTTAGGAAACAGGAAATACAGCAAGGGGCAAGATCTGAGCATATAGGGAGGGTGGGGAATAGTGTTGTGCTCATCTATTATGTGGTGTTTCCACAACAGTTGAGGCTGTGTATACCATTTTCATAACAAGTCATCTCTGGCCCACCTTTTGATTCAGTTTTTTAAAACTTCATTGCAATATTGTCCAGACTAATTACATTTCCCCACAGTATATGAGTGTAGAAAAAGGTGATGATGATATACTTGCCAACAAACCTTATAGTTCATGAGTTATTTGTATGTAGAGATGTGCTATGCTCCTTCTGTGGACTTGGTTTTGATTCAGGATATCAGTAGCAGATCTAGAACTCGTCTGCAGTGATTATTCTACTTAAAAAGATCATTTTTCCAATTGTAATTTTTTTTGTCTTCAAGGATGACAGCAGTTATTGATGTTGATGGATGTACTGGGATAATCATGTTTAGTGCTGGTTCTTCCATCTTTTGCAAGTGTCAGTATTTATCTCTTTGCTGAATTTTATATTATTTTAAGGTACTTGAGACAAACAGCGAAATTTGTACCTTCCCAGATATGACCTCAATTTTCATTAGTTTCAATTCTCCTTAGAAGAAATAACCATTTTTCTTTTACTATTTAATGTCTGTGTAAATTATGCTCTTAGGATATTAAAATGCAGTTCTAACTTATTAAACAGTGTGTGTGTGTGTGTGTGTGTGTGTGTGTTTAATGGCGATTCCCAACATGAAAGGTATTAGGACCTATAGTACTTAGTATACCATGTATTGGTTGAAAGGACAGAGGATATTTGTTGACATTGACTGGACTTGAATTTCTGTAAATTCTAATTTTCAGGAAACGGAGGAAGGTTGTTTCAAATAACAAAAGTAGCAGATAAATGAGGAAGAGGGGAAAGTTTCTTGTTTATGCATTGTCACAACCACTGGTCAGAGAAGTTTACAATTAATTACTGTGACAATGAGTACAATCATTAGCAGTCACATGGGATTGAATCACAGTCTACTGAAATGTATGCATTACTGCACTCTTGTGCTTGGCCTCACAGCTACAGCAAGCTGTGAGGCCAAGCACAAGTGTGGCAAGAGTGTAAAAATGGGTCATCAGTTAACACTGACTGCCCTCTTTTGGATATGGTCAATGAGCTTTAGAAAGGTTTTGCTAGCAACAACTCAGATTTGGGAACAATATTTCATGGTAGGGCAGATGTAAGATTTGTTTTTTTTTTTTTTGTTTTGGTAGTTGTTGGCACATCGGCATCTGTGACCATAATGCACCTCCCAAGGTTTTTGCAGTACTTTGATCCAAGCCCAAGGCGGGATTCGAACCCACAACCTTAGGGTTGCCAGGCAGGTACTTTACCCATCTGGCTAGCCCGGTCGGCATAAGATTTGTATGGAGTCAGCAATAGGTGCAATGCTCTTATGCCAAGAGAGAAGTTAGAAATCAGGGTTATCCCTAGTAAAGATATGTGATCTTTTCTGGAAATCCAAGAGTTGTTAAAGCGGAGCATAGGAACAGGAAAATTTTCTTTGTGAGGAGTAAAACAGGGCTGAGTTTTACTCCTTAGAAGGATTGAAATTAACTAAATTTTCTTCTCCCCAGGAATCAGCATTTGTGGAATTAATAGTGAATGTTCAAGAAGTTGTAGTTGCTTATGCAGAGGGGAATATAAGTGATACCATCAGCAAAATTATGGGTAAGATTTACAGTCAGAGAGAGGTCATTAGTATACAGGAGGAAAAGTGAGAGAAAGAACAGAACCTTGGGGAACTTCCATGTTAGTTAAGAAGTTAAAGACAGAAAAGCATCTACCATTGCTCACTGTGAGCAGTGGAAGAGAAAATTGGCTACTCAGTTGCAAAAAGGTAGTCAGGGAAATGGGTAACGTTTTTTGTAATAAGGATAAGTGGACTAGAATCAGGGTCTATATGCCAGGAGTGACAATTAATGATGTCACTAACAGTGTGAGGTTTTAGAGGGGATAAAGAGAAAATTATAATTCATATGGGGGGGGGAACTAATGATATTAAGCACATTATGATCTGATGATTTGTTGGAAAAATATTGGACCATGTTGAAAAAATGCTGCATCAGGTCAGAGTGTGTGTGTGTGTGTGTGTGTGTGTGTGTGCGCAATTCTGCCTGGGAAAAATAGAAGGGACTACGTGCTGAAAGCCTTATGGATTAACTCAAGACTGGAAGGACTCTGCAAGGGTTTAGAGAATTTTTATCAGCGTAGTCTGCACCTGTAGGCAAAGGGAATCTATTTTGGTTAGAAATGGGATACGCCTGAACAAAGTTGGCACAAGAGTTTTTGCCAGCATCACTGAGGAGTCTGCATGGGTAGCACAGTGGTATCGTCACCATCCTCCCCACACCGGGTGGAAAAGGCCCCGATTCAACACGAGGAATTTAATGGGCTTTTTTCACTCTGTGGCTGAGTTAGTCAGTCTCAGGCGTAGATAGCAAGGTTCCCCCCCAGAAACGGGGTTTTTCATCCAGCAAAACGGGCAAATCATCCCGAGAACACACAATTTACAGACACAATATGCGTGCATGGGTATATGTAGGAAATTACCGGATGACCCTAATATTATAATAGTTTTTTTTTTTTTTTTTTGTTGTTTAAGTATCACTGAGGATACCTTAAGGATTTGCAGAAATACCCAGTTGTGGGGGTTGGAGTAACAGATGTGCATTTATCTGATGATATGGATCAAAGTAATGCTTGCATACACCTGAAGAAATCTTGTTTGTTGTCACAACAGTTGATACTATCAAGATGTTTGGAAGATAGTGATATTTCAAATAAGCAGGAAGGTCAAACTAGGGAATTAAGCTTAAATAACTTCAAGGCAATGTCAAGGTAGTAAACCATACAAGGACACTTAGTGTTAACTGTATATACAGTAATGTCAGGAGTCTTGTCAATAAAATGAGTGAATTTGAATGTCTGGTTAGGACAACTAATGCTGATGGGGAAAAGTGGTGCCACCCAGAAATAGATGAGTTTCACTGTGGTATGTGCAATGTATTTTAGGAAGGACAGAAGAGGCAGTGGGATCATGCTCCTTATCAAAAGCAGTCCCAGATAGAGAAATCTCAAGTGCTAGTACAGAATCTTTATGGTGTGAATTGAATTAGCAGAAGCAATGATATAATGAGTAGGAGTAATCTACAGATCAAAAGATCATGATGAGAGTCTCTACACACAAGTGGAATGAGCAAACCAGTGTGAATGTCTTATTATGGGAATCGAATGGAGCAAGTGGGAGGGAAACTCACCATGCAGAACAAAATTTTTAAACTAATTAGATGTTATTGTTATCAGCATTTTAGGAAAAGTACTAGGGAAAAAAATAAGCTAGATCATCCCCCATGAACAAGATGGCATCATAGGGTTACAATACAGGAACCATTAGCTGGGAGAGATCATGAACTTCTAAGTTAGATGATGAGGAGAAAGGTAGTTGTTAAAGACAAAGGAATGGGTTTCAATTTCAGGTAAGGAGATTATGACAACTTCAGGTGCTACATTGCCTCTATCAACTGGGGAGACAGCTCATACAGTGTAAATACATAACTTCAAAGCTATGGTCACAGAAACCTTGAACCATATATACCATTAAGAAAATACATTGAGTGATCACTGAATTATGACCACCTGCCTAATACTTCGTAGTTCCTCCTTTTGCCCTCAGTACAGTAGCTATCCGTGGCACTGATTCAACAAGATGTTGGAAGCATTCGGAAGGTGTGACCAACCAAGATGTATGTAATGCGGCTAGCAATGCAGGTATGGAGGTGATTGGTGTATCCAGACGCCTTTCTGTAGTGTCCCACAAGTGCTCTTGGGATTGATATTGATGGAGTTTGGAGGCCAATGGCTAGGCGTATTTGTCATCTTGGAAGACACCATTGCCATTTGGGAAAAAGTGTAACATAGTGGGGTGTACACAGTCAGCAAGCAGTTGACGATAGCGGAGACCAGTGATATGTTGTTCCACATGCACCAGGGGATCTAAGTTCCTGTCAGTGAAACATGCCCCACACCATACAACTGCCACCACCACCCTGCACTTTTGATACCATGCATGATGGATCAAGAGCATCATGTTGTTACCAAATCTGTACCAGACCATCCATGGTGTGTAGTAAATAACGTTATTCATCCGAACAGTACACCTTCTTCCAGTCTTCTAACATCCAACATGCATGCTCTTTGCACTAGGCAAGTCTTTTACGCCGATGAACCTTGGTTAGGAGAGGGATGCCATAGGGGTTGCCTGCTGGTATAGCCCATACGTGCGAGTGTGCGATGCATGGTCATGCCAGATATTGTTCTGGGTTGGCCCATGTTGTATTGAGTAGTCAACTCTTCAACAGTGCTGCACCTGTTCGCCTGTACGAGTCTTTGGACCCAGCGGTCACCTCTAACATCAACCTTTCGCTGACCTTTGCAGTTGGGTCATTATCTGACCATTTTGACACCAGTCCTGGTACACTTTAACTACGGCGGCTCTTGAACACCCCACCAGTACAGCTGTTTGGGAAATCGAGGCACCAGCTTGTTGAGCTCCCACAATCTGTCCTTTATCAAAGTCCGATAACTCCTTCCTTTTAACCATCAAGCTCGGAATTTTACTACCCACTGAACCACTGACACCTTATCTGTGCTATGTAGGCCGACTAACTGTGCACTCACGTGGTCAACGGATTGCATTCGGTGATCACTCAGTGTATAGTATTAGGAAGATTCCAAGATGGATGAATAATGAACTAGCAAGTTTAATAGAACAGAAAAAGATGGTATGGAAAAGTTACAAGCTGTAAAAAGCAATGAAGCTTGTAACAGCTAAAAATTGATCTGTATCAATACCCCTGAAAAGGTTAAGGCTGCCAAAGGGAGATTGTGAGAAATCGCTGGCTAAGAGAGCAAAGAACAGAAACAAGGTGTTTACCTCAATGTGTGAATACTATGAAGAAGAAGAGCAAAATCAGATTGGGTCCAATCTGATTTTGCTCTTTTCTTCAATCTCTCATCATAATCTTGCGTAATGGAGTGGGAAAAGTCTTAGATAACCTAGCTCATGTTGTAGATGAATATGTACTTTGCATCAATATTTACAGAAGAAAGACCCTTTATGGTGAGCAGACACAGTAATTGTGCAAGTGAAGCTAGAGATCATGAAATTGGTGATATTGTAATTTCAGATGATTATTTATTAGAAAAACATTTGATTGCACCTAAAGGCAAGTAAAGCTCCTGGAGTTGATGGCACCTAGTAATTTTGAGGGAGGCAGCAAAAGAGTGCATTGAAGTTAATTGAGTTAACAACTAGGCCAGATGTTATTCCCTTGGATTGAAGAAGTGCCAAATGTATTGCCAGTACATAAAGATGATTAAGACTGACGTGGGTCAGTCTTAATCATCTACCACTGAAATCAGATTGGCCAATCTGATTTCAGTGGTAGGGAAAATCATGTAGGCAATGATAAAGAGTGCATTACAGAATCATTTAGATATAAATGGTATTCTGAAGAAAATACAACTTGGTTTTATAAAGTTTTATATATTAAAAATTTAACCAACCTGATTAGCATATTAGAGGAAACCTGATTAAGGTGTATAAGGCTCTGAGAGCAGAAAGTAAAATGAATGAGGATGAAATTTTTAATGTTATATATGATTTCAGAACTAGGAGCCATAAATTAATTTTGGAAGAGGTAGGTTTAAAATGGATTTCAGGAAGTTTTTTTATTTTATTTAAGCTAACAAGTTGTTAATTACTGGAATAAGTTGCCTCTGATGCTGAGAGCTTGGAGAAATTCAAAGGTCAGCTGGATAAGTATCTATGTGAGTAGAGAATAAAATACAGTCTGTCCTCGTATAACACGTGTTTGCATTACACGAATTCGATCGTACACGATTTATAAATAGGGGAACAATGTCGCATATAACACAAACGTAATTCGCTTATGCACGATTCGCCTTTGTGTTTACTAGAAATGGTAGTCGAACGCGGCGGAATCACCACAACTGAACACAACACAGTAGGAATGAAGAGAAGATTCTGAAATTTTGTTTTTATGATTTCGTGGAAGGGGAAACACATTTAACATAACGTAAAAATCAACAGAATTTCAGCTACTGTATCGGTATTATTGCAAATGTAATTAGATCGACTTTTACTACCCGTTTATAACAGACTCCACTAGCAGGAACCACCAATAAACCGGAAACTGCAAATTTTTTTTATTGTTTTATGGTAGTGACCTCCAGAAATATGCTTTAGTAAAACATAAGCATGTAATGTGCGAGAATAGTGTGTTTTCACTTTTACTGCATTGTTTATTCAGTTTGTACACGGGCATTGCATCGTTTATTCAGTTGCTACTTGTTCTCTGTGCGTTTATGTATATCAAGCTTGCCTCCTCATTTTCGTTCAGTTTATAATTGTGCTCTATTCTCAAAAAAATGAGTAAAATACTTGAAAAAAGTGTGAAAAGGAAGCGTTCTGGTGAAAATACTTCAGAGAGAAAAAGAAAAGTAATATCAATAGAAGAAAAATATGAAATTGTGAAACGCTTTGACCGGAATGAAAGAACATGCGATATTGTGCATGCTACAGGCCTAAATGAGGGAACGCTGAGAACAATTAGAAAGAATGCAGAAAAAATAAAAGCAACTTTCATAGCAAGAACAACACAGAGTGTAACAAAATCAGTTAGATCAAGACACAAAGAACTGGAAGAGATGGAATGTCTTTTATCTGTTTGGATAGAAGATCAAACAAAGAAGAGATCAGGAACAAGTTTGCTTACGATAAAAGCAAAGGCATTGGCAATATTTGAAGACCTCAGAAATAAAGCTGAAATCCCTCAAGAAGTGCCTCCCTTTACTGCCACTAGTGGCTGGTTCAACAATTTAAGGAAACGTCACGCTTTCCATAATGCGAAATTATCAGGTGAAGCTGCGAGTGCAGATGAAGCAGCAGCAAAGGCATTTCTGCCGATACTGAAAAAACTAATTGAGGAAGAGGGCTATACACTGGACCAAATTTTCAACTTTGATGAAACCGGACTGTATTGGAAAAAAATGCCATCACGAACATATATCTCAAGAGAGGAAGCACGAGCTCCAGGCTTCAAGGCTGCTAAGGATAGGTTTATCATTATGTTAGGAGCAAATGCAAGTGGCGACTTGAAACTGAAGCCTGTTATAGTTTATCATGCAGCCAATCCACGAGCGTTAAAAGGGATCACAAGGACTACCCTGGGTGTTTACTTTAGGAACAGCAGAAGAGGGTGGATGATAGGGCAGATCTTCACTGAACTTCTACTACATGTGTTTGAGGATGTGTTTCGAAGCTACTGCAAAAAGAAAAATTTGGATTTTAAGATTTTAATTATTTTGGAAAATGCACCAAGTCACCCTCCAACCCTTGCTGAACTATCACCAAACATCAAAATCCTGTTTTTACCACCTAACACAACATCTCTTATCCAGCCACTTGACCAAGGAGTAATTGCTGTTTTTAAGCACTATTACACAAGACGGACATTTAAGATGCTGATAGCAGAAACAGAGGGCGAAAATGCACCAACAGTTAAAGACTTCTGGAAGCGATTCAACATTAAGAATGCAATTTACATAATTGTGGAGGCTTGGAACGAAGTGACAAAAGAATGCTTACATGGTGTTTGGCGGCCTCTTTTACCAGATTTTATTCGTGATTTTAAAGGCTTTGATCCTGTAAATGAGCTTCCTAAATTAAAAGCACATTGTGTTGCCCTCGCAAAGCAGGTTGGCTCTGAGGAATTGGAGGAAGATGATTTAGAAGAGTTGCTTCAGTCTCATGAAGAAGAACTTTCAACTGAAGAACTGCAACAACTTGTTGCTGGAGGGCAGGTGGAAGATGAGAAAGACGAAGTTGAATGCCTGAACGCCACCATAAAACTGTTTTCTACTTCAGAGTTATCTTCAGTTTTAAATTCATTTGAGAAAAGTATGCAATGGCTAGAAGATAACGATTATAATGCAGAAAGAAGCAGAAGAGCACTTCATACAATTCGATCTGCTTTGGAGCCATATAAGCAGCTGCTTTGTGAAAGGAGGAAGATTGCAAAACAACAGAAACTAGATGTCTTTTTTATGAAAACACCCAAGAAAGAGACAGAAAATGAGCCGCAGTCCTCTAGTTCTGGCGTGACCACATTTCGTCCAAAGTCCTCATCGGCATCTCCTCCACCTCCCAGTTCCGATAATGATGACAACCTGCCGCCACTTTCCCCATAATTACGCTGCTTCAACCCCTTTCCCTCAAGCTGTCTTCATTTACTTTTAAGGTAAGAATCTAAATTTAAATGATTAAATTATTAATTTTACATTTTTCAACCGTAAGTGTTTTATTACAATTATTTATTGTGTTTGGTAATGTTTTGGTTAAAAATGTGTGTCCAATCTTGGGTGGTCAGCCCCTAACCCTATTTTTTCCATAGGGCCTGTTTATATTACACGATTTTGCATTGCACGAGGGTTTCTAGGAACACAACTATTGTGTTATACAAGGACTGACTGTAGGTACTTTATTTATTATTATTTAATATAGCAAAAGCATCAGGCTTCTTTGTACCATATGACTAATACACAGTTATGAGTTTAATCTGCCATACATCACTTGGCTGCTCATTTAGACTTAATACATTTATAAGAGGCTATCTCATCTGGGTGGCCAACACTGAAACCTTGAGTTCGAAATTATTGGTTTCACTTTTTTTTTTTTTTTTTTTTGTGATGCTATTTATATTAATATGATATTGGTAACTTGGGCCACACACTGAAGTCTGAAAAGCAGTCTCTGCACAGGACAGACTTTGAATGCAGCAATGTTCATTTTCAAATCCACCATGCCTTTATTTATATTTAAAACAAAATTTAAACTATTGTTTAAGGTAAAAAAACATTTTAACTATTTCATATAATGATTACGGCATAGTGTTTGAGGAAGACATTTTTTTTACAAGTCTCATTACATTGTGCAAAGGATTACATAAATGCCTCAAGTAATATTGGGCAAATACTCTTTCTCTAACAAGTTAATAAAATCAGAAGTTTTAGGACCTTTTTCTCTCTTAGCTGTAGATATTCCATTGCTGGCATGTATGGCTCAAGCTAATAGTTTTGCCAACACCAACAGCAGTTAAGTACTCAACTCTCAACAGATTTTCTGTCATATGTTAATGCACAAGTAAAGCACTGTAAGAGTGAGAGTATCTGAGTTCATTCATTCAATGAATAATCCACAATTTTTCAATATCCCAAAGACAAATCAGCCTGTAAGTTGCAACGATACGGAGAGGGTGTTCATTTGAAGGTGTTGATGGTTAGTTAGTTAGTTATTTTGGTTTTTAGGAGCATTAGCAACTAAGGCCATATTGCTCCGGGATATGCGGTGGTCATTCCCTGACCTTTCCGCACCCTCCATATTTGGTGGTGACGGGCTCGAACCCCGGTCTAATCAAGAAGCGTGTGCTACGCACTGCTGCTCCTTCCCACCTGGCTACGGAGGCGCCGATGTTGATGGAAATCAGTATTGGTTATATTAATAAAATTGAATAGGTTTTAATGACACATTGTCTAAATGGTTGTAAGAATGAAGTAAATTGAATGTTAGCTTTTTTTCTCTCCTTCATTGTCACTGTATTAATATTGTAAAATAAATCCTATAGTAATAAAGTTAATTCAGATTACTTAAATATCTACAAATTTTGATAAAAAAAAATTGCTTCCAAAATAAAATGCAGTTTATCAGTGAATATAAAATAAGCTAATTGTTTACAGTTAATTACTTACATCTTCATTATCACAGGCAACCATATCCCCATAAGACACTTGATTACAGATGCAATAACGAGGCTCACTAGGATCAAATTGCCAGTCTACCGGTAAGCCATTCTCATCTACTAATGAGGAGTCACCAGAATCTTCACAGGGTGGTGGTGGGGGTGGAGGTTCAACAGGTTGTGATTGTGAAGCACGTGCTGCCCTATAAAGATAGAAAGCGTATAACACCACTCTTAAAACTAAAATTATGGCAGTGGTTACTTTGATTGCAGTATTCATGTAATATTATAGTAACTATCTGGTACCACTAATACAATCCTCCAAGTTTCAATAAAACAAAGGCAGTTTTATATTTCTAATAGAAATTTAATAATTTATGCATTCTGTCTTAACAGAATTTTATGTATATACCATTTAAGTGACACATTCATGCTCAAACCACAGTGATTATTTTTTTTGAGTCTACATATAAAAGGTAGAGATATAGGTGATGAAGCTTGTGTAAATTTCAGATCAATGGCTCCAGTTCTTTTACTTTGCAATTGAAATTTAAAGGTTACATTTTCAAAGAACGGAAGAAAAAAGGTTTAATTTGTTTCTGCAAAATTATTAAAATCATATTTCAAAATAACTGTCATTGAACTAGCCATAATTGTGTAACAAAGTGATCATTACACCTTCTTTGAATCCATAAGAGTACAGGTAACCCTCGTATAACACAGTAGTTAGATTCCTATAAAATCTCATGTAGTGCGAAACCGTGTTATATGGGACTAAGAACCAGTACGCAAAAGAGGTTACGTTCCAAAAGCTAACAAAAAAATACACCATTTTTCTTAAAACTATCGGAAACTTAATTTTTATTAAAAATAGTAATAACTGAACAAAAGTCTTACAAACTGTGATACATACATATTTGTTAGATAATGTACGTTCACTTAATTTTCTTCCTCTTCATCGCTGCTAAGCACAATCAAACGAGAACGTTTTCTCTGTTGCAGAATACCTCTGAACTCTCTTTTGCAACATCTAGATTTCATGTATCTTCTGCTCTCTCAAAAAAAAAAAAAAAAAAAATCAGTAATCTGGGTTTGTTTGCTTTTGCTTGATAGATCTTTGTAAATTTCATGGTATGGAACTAAGTATTTTTGAAGCTCCCTTTTGAACTTTGTGCTCCTTTCAGTCGAAGGATCTGCATCCAAAAAACAAGATTCTAATTGCTCGGCTAAGTTTATGCTTTCATTTAGTGTAAAATTTGGAACTTCAGAATTTTCATCTATGCCATCATCCTCTGAATTGATTTGATTTACCTCTTATACCATTTCCACCAAATCCGCTTCGCCAGCCTTTTTTCTACCAGTAATTCTTGAACGCTTCAGTAGTCATATCATTAAAACCTCTCCCTCCTACTGACTTAGCAAGTTGTACTATCGCACTGATTCCATTTTCTGCCAGTTTGACCATATTTCCTGAATAAACTGACTCTGGCCATACATTTTTCCAACACTCAGTTAATGTTGACGGTTGGTTTTACTTTGAGTGATAAAGCTATGATTCTAATAGTCCACAACTGAAAAATATTTCCATGCCTCCATCACTTCAATAGATTTGGAATCATTTTTTTCCAAAATCCATTGTAACGATTTTCTGATGTAATGAGTTTTAAAGGAAAATTAAAGAAGTTGTATTAGATGGTAGGAATATTACTTCAATGTTTGGATGACTTAAATCTTTTGGATGGCCTGGTGCGTTATCCAATAGTAATAAACTTTGAAATCTAGATTTTTTTTTTCCACAAGTTCAATAGCACAGAATCTAATACAGGGATTTCTTAAAGTAAAATTTCTGGGATTTCCCAGTTTTTTTTGCATAACGATTAGCGAGCCAAAAGCGGAGATGTACAAAAAAGATTGGAAATGTTCAAAAATTACATCCAACATAATAGCAGGGTTCCCCCTGCACAAAAGCTCAAAAATATCATGTTATGTGAGGTTTGTCACAATTCTCTAACCATGTTAGAGAGAAACTGTGTTATATAAGTAGCGTGTTGTGCGAGGGTTGCTGCAATTTATCAATCATGTTAGATCGAAACCATGTTATACAGGGGTTGCCTGTATTCAAAAAAGTTGTTTCATAATATACCAGTATATCATTTGTGAGGAAATGATTAAAGCAAGCAGATTTCTTATATGAGGAAAAGTTAAAAAGTAAACCCTTTTTTTTTTCTTTTCTTTTGAAAACAATTCATACAGTTGTATGAACGAAAGCGCAATCCACATGTGCATTTTCCCTACCAGTGGATACGAAGTTTTATTTATTTTTTTGCCAGCAGCATCAGTGGAAAGTTATAATGCAATCATATATGAACATTTCTCATTTTTTCATGTACGTCAACAATACCATAGGCACTCTAAAATAAAATATAACTGCAATAATTATTTTATTCTAAAATATTTTCATAATGTCATTCCATTCCACTTTTAGCACTCTTGCACAAAACACTCATTAAGATAAGATAACACTTCTAGAATTACAAGGACAGTCACAAAACATCAAAAACAACTGTCATTCTTTCTAGACAACTTTCTCTAAGATGAGATTTTTACAGTATGAACAAATAAGTGACTCTCTGAAAAATCATGCTTATTCTCACAGTTTATTATTATTTTTACATGATTCAGAGTTCTGTTCAAAGAAAATAAATTTGAAAAAAAAAAAAAATAATAAATAATAATGACTTTTGATTCCATTGTCACTAGAAGTAAACTAATTTTATTGCTTCCATCACAAACTTCCAAAATGTCTCTGAAAGGTAAACAAGATCTCTGAGGGAATACCTGCATGAAGAAAGATTTAAAAAATACTAGGTTGTCCCCCTCCCCCATACCATTCACAGGAATAACTGCTATATTAATTTTTATAGGACCCTCAGCAACTAAGGCCATGTTACTTTGTGTATATTGTCTATAAATTGCGGCATGTGTCCTGAGGTCGATTTTTTTGTTTTTTTTTGCCGGACGAAAAACCCCGAGTTTCCAGGAGGAAAAAACCATGCTACCCTCGCCCAACTTTTGCCACATTGTGAAAAAGACCCATAAAAATTCCTCCCTTCATTGACAGGATTTGAATTGGGGTATTTAAGCCAGTGTGGGGAGGAGGGCAATTCTATTAACGCTGATAATTCATTCCGTAAAAACAGAGCGCTAAGTGAATCCGCGCTAAGCGAGCGTCGCATTCCCATAAGGTAACATATCTATTTGTGAGTTGCGGTCGGTGCCATAGGATATTTCCTAATCAATAATAAACGGTAGTGAAAAGATGCACAAATGTCGGTCAAAATATTTAATATTCAAATATCTGTACATATAAAATATTCCGCATTACATACGTATATAATTATGTGGTAACTATTTACGTATCAAAATTAAACTTAAAATTCCAATTAAAATCATGAATTTAATTGATCTAAATTGATTTAATTTAATTGATGAATTTAATCATGAAAAATGTGTCTATTTTGGGTTGAACTTTGGCCCTCTTCCAAATAAAATAAAAGGGGTATTAATTTTAAATCCCCCGCAGCGTTACCACCCAACAATAAAGTCAACCGATCCTTCGCCGCTTTGAAACCTGGCATGTTTTTTTTTACCTCTTTCAATAGGAAACTTCTTTTAGGCATTCATTTCCACAAAAGTCTATGTTAAAAACTTGTTGAGAAGTATAACACATAATATCCCTCTTCAATAATTTTAACAAGTTCTTTTTTGAAAGTTTCGGCTCCTTCTGCACTGGATTTTAAATCTATTCAACCAGCCCTTACTAGTTTTAAATGGTTCCACATTTTTTTTTTTTTTTAGGTGAATTTTCTTCAGATCATCATATTGGCTAATCTCTCTCTCTCTTTTTAAATAAAATTTAACTTAACTGAATTCTGCATTGGATATTATCTTCAATAAAATTAGTTAAAGTCTTTCCATTTCAATCCTAATAGTCGGCCTAGCCCTAGTTGCTTGCAGTGGAACAGCTATCTTTCCTGCTGCTAAAATTAATTCTTTATTTTTTTTTATAATTGTTCTTACAGTTAAACTTGCAAGTCCTAAATTACGGCACACATCCACTTGTCTTTAACCGGAATCGATTCGCTTCAAAACGTCTAATTTGATTTTCAAATTCAGTCTTTTTTCTTACATTTATGTCTTCGTACTGCACTCAGACGTTGCTTTTTCATTCTTATTGGCTATTATTAACTCTTCGAAAAAATGTAACTGCATTGGTTGCATTAATTATGATACAATGTTCAAGTAAACTGTCCGTTACGCACAATGTCTAATTAATACTGTACTGAGTGATGACTAGACTTCGCATAAATGCATATAACGCAAATATTACAAGCAATATACTTGATCATTTTTTAAAATGTTGATCTCGGAACTACGTAACAAGTCACTGTACTGCAATTAAATTAGTGTGCGAGAAAATTTCACTGAGCGTGGGAAAATTTCTCAAGTCGGCGTGGGAAACATTTTAATGCCATTTTGCTATTCATTTTCAAGCTATCGACTCCATCAAATGAAACGATTTCGTTAAATATGCCAAAAATGCAATCTGTAAAAGAGCGTTATAGTGATCTGTGACAGCGTTATAGTCAGATAGGGGTTATAATATAAGGACAGCGTTATAGCGAATCGGCGTAAAGCGAACCGTGTTATAACGGGGGCCTGCTGTATTATCAAAACCTTCCCCTCCTACTGACTTAGCAAGTTCTGCTATCACATCGATTCTGTTTTCTGCCCATTCCATCATATTTCCTGAATGAACTGACTCTGGCCATACATTTTTTCACATGCACTTAACGGTGACGGTTTTACTTCTTTCAGCAATAAAGCTATGATTCTGATACAGTCCACAACTGAGAAATGTTTCCATGCCTCTATTACTTCAATAGATTTGGAATCAATTTTTTCCAAAATCCATAACGATTTTCTGATGGAATGAATTTTAAAGGTGTATATAATGTCTTGATCTAATGGCTGTATTAACCCAGTACAACTGTGGCGGTAAAACTTAACTTAAACATTTGGATGGCCTGGTGTGCTATCCAATAGTAATAAAACTTTGAAATCTAGGTTTTTCCACAAGTTCAATAGCACAGAACGTAACATGGGAATTTCCCAACAAAATAAAATACAGGGATTTCTCAATTTTTTTTTGACTAGCAAGTCAACGGCGGGGGATTCAAAAAGAGTGGAAACATTGAAAAATTACATCCAACATAATATCACTGTTTTCCCCGCAGGAAAGCTCAAAAATACCCTGTTATGCAAGGTTTACCAAAATTCTCTAGCCGTGTTATAAAAGTACTGTGTTGTGTGAGGATTGCCAATTTATCAATAGTGTTAGAGTGAAACAGTGTTGTAGAAGTACCGTGTTATGCGGGGGTTGCCTGTACTGTAAACCAAAAACATAGAATATATCTTAAAAGTTTTAATAATATCTTAGAATTATAGCAACATGAATTTTAATATTTCTTGGTATGATATTCATTTTCATTGGATAAGTACATTATTATTATTGGTCCTGAAAATAAATGATTGCTGTTACTGAAGATATTATTTGTCCTTATTATTCAATATAGTGTCAGAATGAAATTATAAAGGGTACCATTTTGAACTAGTTCTTGCCTTTTATTCCAAAAACTGCTAAATGGTATATAAAATGTACAACACACCCAATATTGGATTCCTTTTTCTGCACTCACTAGAATATTAAACTGAACGTTGACATAAAAGAGTAAAATACAAAATGTAACATCTAAAATTAAAAGATCAGTCAATATAATCAAATAAATCTAAAATACATAAGTATTTTTTTTATTTTAACTTTTAAATGATAATTTCATTCTAATATATTCAGTCCATAAAGTGAACAGTGCTAGAAGGCAGCCTCTGACTACACCCCAAACAGATTCCCCACCACACACACACACACACACATACATGCTTTCTAAACTTTGTAGCTGGCTGAATTAAAGTCTCCTCCTCATACTATTTTGATTATTGCATATATAAAACAATACTCAAAATTACCAAAATTTTTCATAAACTGAAGGAATAAAAGTCTGCAGCCTAAAGTGAAATCCTCTTAAATGATGTGGAAAAGCAGTAAAAATGAATGGAGGATATTAGAGGGATCATATCTTAAAGGGGCATCAGTGTAAAGCAGTGACACCAATCCACACTATTTGAGATATAATACAAATGCTTCTTATAACAGATATTCAAGAGGATTTTTAAGGATATATGCTACAATGTATAACACATGGCTTTGCAGCATTTTTGCAGTCAGCTCCACTGATAGCACAACTGTAGGCAATTAATAATGCAATAGCACTTGATTATTTTGTGAATGAGCACATTTTCTTCTTTTAACTTCAAATTAAAAATGAAATAATTTTATTAACTTATTGACATTTTCTTAACCTAACCAGATGTAACAATTTCATTAAGATAGGTTAGAGAAAGTATGCAGCCTGTTTACCACTATGGGAAAACTGCTGTAGCTCTCTGGTGATTTGGTCATGTAATATAGACTTTCACTAATCATGATTTACAGCTGGACATTTCCAGTTGTAGCTAAGTGAAGTTGTAAGGAAAAGTACAAGATATACTTTGCCTAGAAACAAATTCTTGCTGTGAGTTACAAGGTGGGAATAGTTTGAGTGGCTTTTGAAACATTTTTGAAATTCTTACCAAAGTGATATCAAGTAAAAATATATTAAAAAAAAAAAGTTGAGCTCTACATGAAAATAAAGATCTGAAATGTCAAGTTTACCAAGAGTAATAAAAGTATTGGTAACAGGCTCAGCATGATTCCTTTAAAGATCAATAGTTAGAACAGGAGCATGTCAAAATCAACATAATATGCTTTGCCAAGAATTAATAATTTTGCTGATACATTTTAATATCACACAAAAATGACAGTAAAAAAAGCTATATTTTTACATCAAAGTAAAGGGGTTTGAGATCCTGAATTTACTGAAGTGTGTGGCTCCCAATGGGTTCTCTGACCTGCTGTTACTATCACTGTTGCCGATGGCTTGCCTATTTCCTCTATTTCTTACTTAATGGAAATGCTACATCTGGTTAGTTTTAGAAAATGGGGATAAGTTAATAAAATTTTTATTTCTAATTTGTAATTAAAAGAAGACAATACATTTTCTCAGCATTGTTTCTTGATGTTTTCAAGTGTCATTGATCAGATCAGAGTTTGCTGACTGCAAGGGAATGCTGGAAAGTAACCCAACACACATATTTCTAATCACAGTCATCCAAAACCTTGTGTATATGAAACAATTCTAAATTTATCTAAGTTGCTGCAAGATCAAAGAGTGGTATTTTATGTTAGCCCTTATTTCAAATTTCTCTATTTTCATTTCTTATCTGGTTACTAAAAAAAGGGAAGGGGAAATGATAATATTTGGTATACAATACACATTTGATTATAAGAGATGCAATTAAAAATTGTGTATTACATGACATTTTTGTCTTTGATTAGTAAAAATGTGTTTATTTACAATGATCAATTCTTTCCCTAAAAATAAGCCTTCAAAAAAAATTGTGCAGATTAACTTACTTTTTTGACCTATTACTAGAACTTTTAACTTCAGGTGGATTTCCTGAGGTTCCAGAAGTCACAGTTAATGAACCAATGTCTCTACTACCCAAAGTAAATTCCCGTCCAAGAGTTGGGAGGCCTGAGTTAATCGCTTCATAGCTTGCTTTCAAACTAGCTGTTCTCCTACCTTGTTGCATCTGCAAGAAAGAATGAGAAGGTCAAAAATTGATACTTTCAAGAATAATGTACTGAATAAAAGAATAAATAACAATACATTGGAATGTTAAATTCTTCACTCTTCCATTCAAACTGTTTTTGTATTATAATAATCAACAATTAAACTTTAATCCGGAAGAATAACTTCTATCACTTTTAGAAAAATAATATAGAAGTGTCCATTTAATTTGATGCACCTTTTGGCAATATAGTTTTTGTCTCTTCTGATAACTCTGCTATTGTTACTAGAGGCAAAAAAAAAAAAAAAAAACAATAATAAGTATATCTTCATAAAAACAGCAAGTAATGTGAATGAACAATAAATATTCCAAAGAAATTATTAAAAAACATTAAAATGAATAGGAAAAAACTGAGTTCACGAGCTAGAGAACTTGCAAGTTAATTGCATTAGAAAATTAATCAGGGCAAAGTCTTAATTTTCCTAGTAGCCAGTGCTAATATACAGTAGAGCATTGATAATCTGAACTAATTGGGACCGGGGATAGTTCGGACTTTTGAACTTATCAAAAATGTTCTGGAGAGTAAAAAAAAAAAAAAAAAAGGTTTAGAAATAAGTTTTACTTGCGTATTTTTATTCATAGGTAACAAAACAAGTGTAACTTTAACCACAATAACATACCTATAGGCCTTTAACAAAAATAATTACTTATTTTTTTGCTGCACCATTTTCAAATTTTTTTCCTTTTCTGTCAGATCTTTCTCTTTTCAGCAAGATAGCTGAGAGTTGGATAGCAATCAGTTTGCTGATTGTTTGTCAATTCAGGTTATTTGTCGATTTTGGCGTATAATTTAATTTTGTTAATTGGTAAGGTAATAAAAGTGTAAATTTGTGGTTTATGTCTTCATTTTTATAGCCTGTGGATAATATTCCTCCAAATTTTGCTTATTAGAATTGCCGTTTAATAGAATCAAAATTCAATTCGAAAACGTGATCACAATAACCGGTGCTTACTGTAATTATTTTATGGCACCAGCATAAAAAAAAATAATAAATGCTGGCTCGTTCGGGATTTCAACACTCTACTATATTCCACTTTTATGGGGTAATAAAGGAACTTACAAAGCTGGTTCTGTTTTTGACAGAAATATAAGTCTACAGCCAAAAGAACATTTATGGATGATGGTATAATGCTGTCATCAAAGAGCAATGAGTAACTGGGATGAAAGTGTACAAAAGTAAGTCATCTAGAATTCGATTACATGGATGAAAAGCACATCTAGAGCCTATACTGACTGATTTCCAATGTAACAGGTGACTACAACAGGCAAAGCACCATGTACAAGTGGACCACGGTACTTTACCTATAAAATCATAAATCTGAAACAATGAGACCAGGACGAAAGCATCCAAGAACAGTAGGTCACCTAAAAATTAGACACGTGGAGGAAAAGCTCAGCCAAAGTCTTTACTGACTCATTTCAAATGCAACATATGATTACAAAATGTAAAGCAGCATGTGTGAATTAAAATGGAAAACACTAGTAACCAAATTGAATTTTGCATTACTGAGAATTAACAGTATTAAACACAACAAAAAGATGGCTACAACAGCAATGGAGCACAGTCAAAATTATAATATTGAACTAAGGCATTTTTCAATTCCATAGCTTGATGTGAAGATATTCTATACGAAATACTAAAGTAAAATTACCTACTACAGTGAATGACTGGTGTTCTAAAGCTGATATATGTTTTTGGTGGTGGAAAAAAAATAGGGGAAATCTTACACCTCTGGAACTTATTGAAGCCTTTTCAAAAGGAAATGATCTAAGCACTTTTTGAAAAGGCTTCAATAATTTCCCTATTACTATCAACATTTACAAATTAATGGTGAGTGACAAATCCAATTGGTGGCAGTCTCCAGGAAGGAACTTGGATAATCTCTAGCCATTTTCAATCTGTATTTTCAGAATTTTCAATCTGTATTGAAAATTCATGGTGTAAAAGGCATATTACACAAAAAAACTTAGTTGAGATACCAGCAGAACATCATCAATGATCAATTATCAGTTTTTTCTTTCTTTCCATGTGCAAGATAAAATAAATAGTGATTTTCATAACTCACAAGATAGAGTGCTCAATCAATTAAAGTTATGATATAAAGGTGCATATAACATTCTGAAAACAAGCATAATTAAAGTAAGACTATTTTCCTGGAACCTCATTGCTGCCAAAAGACAAATTGGCAATTCAATGCTCAAAAGATGCTAAGTAGACTTATAAACAAAGGGAGTTGGCTTATTTGCAATTTTTTTTATGTTAAAATGCCTAATAATGGCAATGATTCATATGTTTCATGTCCAGTTGAGTGGATACAACATATATAGTATACGTCCAGTTTTCATGTACCTTGAAAACAAATTAACTTAAAAATATGGTACTGAACTAAGGCATCTTTCAACTTCACATCCTCTTCACACTCCCTTTACTGAGAAATAATTTGCACAACTTAAATCTTGAGGTCAATTTTCATTCCCATATTACTTTATAAATATTATATTTACATGATGATATTTAAATGAATTGTTTTCAATAATTTACTTCTTTGAAAATTGCATCTCTTTTTGGTAAATTGACATATAGCCCATTCTATATATTTAAATCTGTTAGTCTGGTGTAGATTTTTCAACATACTGTCAAAATTTCATGATTTGGATAGATGGCAACTTTGGTCCCATTGTGGAGCACATAAAAACTCACATGTGTATTTGGCAGCATCTCCAAAAAAGTAAAAAGGATAAAAAAAACACTGCAGGATTACCACTTTTAGTGCCATTTTTAAAGTTGGGTAAATGAAATGAATTTAAAGAAAGTAAGGGCATGTGGCAAAGCAAGACAGAGTATGTACTACTAAACAGGAAGTATATTGTGCACATTCCATCTGCAAAGCATCGCACCACATTTGCATAATAAAAATATCCTGTAAAAATTCTTTAGCATTTTCATTCTAATTTACCTGTTGTGTCGCTGCAATTGCTTGAGATGCAGCAGCAGCAATAGCATTGCTGCCAGCACCTAGTCCATAACCAAGTGGTGGCTGTGATACATTCACTCCTTTGTCTGATGCTGAACTTCCACCTGAACTATTACTACTAGTAGATGACGATGATGAAGTTGAGGATGATGAATGACTCGAAGATCCAGCAGTTGGGCCTCTGTTAGTGATGGTTTCCCGCATCACTTCTGTTACTATAGTTGATAATACTTTATCTGTTGCCACTCTCTTTTCAGGAGGATGACTTGTGTTGCTTCCTTGCTGGGAATATTTTCTTTCTGTAAATATTTTTTCAATAACATGATGCAATTTAATTTATGATCATAATGAAGTAAAAAAGTAAACAGAAAAATGTCATACAAAATAAGTAAACTTGAATAATGTGAAACCCTAAATACAAACCTTTTTGCTATTCTTTAAGGTACAAAAATATACATTGAAATCCTTATTTAATGAATCTTTTAAGGATGGATTTCTTACATTAACTCAAGGTTTTCACTAAATGGAGGTATGCAAACTATATCAAAAAACTATTCATCTTATAAGACTTAAAACTGTAGACCTTCCACCAATATCAGACTAATGCAGAGGTTCCCAAACTGTGTACCGCAGCACCCCAGGGAGCTTCAGCGAACTCACAGGAGGGCCATGAGATATTTTAATTTTCGAGGGAAACACAGCGATACTCGACATCTGTCGGACACCACACGAACTACTAGCTCAAGGTAGTTGACAGTTTCAACATTACTTATTAAGTTGTTTGGATCTAACTACTTAAAAAAAGGAGCTGTTAGGTATTTCTTTTAGCCTAGGGGCACCATGAAAAAATTACTGAGACACCAAGGGTGCCATGAACCGAGAAAGTTTGGGAACCTCTGGACTAATGCATTTAGCAGCAAATCCAGGGGCTATTACTAAGTAAAAAATGAGGCTTTATACCCAAAATTTTACTTGAGTTCTTTAATGGCCATACGATCTTGCATCTCCCATATTGTGAATATAGTTCATTATTAGGTTGTTCAGATCTTCACAGTGTCTGCCTACCCACCAATCTATCTGACAACAGAGTTAATAGAGTTAAAACTGCAGTATGGGTACTGGCATTCTTTTTTAATAAATCAAATATAATTCTCTCTTTCAGTACTTTTTCTTTGTGGTAGTACAATACCAAGGCAACTTGTAGTGGAGGGACTCCACAATACAAGATTGATGCATTTAGTAGTAAGCCAGTTTGCTTGTTGCTACGTAAAAATGAGACTCTACCCTACTATGATGTTCTAAAGCTTTCGTGGCATGAGGCTTTTCTCCCTAAATTTTACTTGAAGACTTACTGTATATAATTAAGACAAAATGGTATTAGCATATGATGCAAGAAAGCAAGCTTATACAGCACCCCAAAAAAAAAAAAAAAAAAAAAACCACTTCTCATTTCGCCCATTCATTCCCTCCAATAGTTTGTGTAGTTCTTTCCTGAATTTAAGTATAAACATCCACAAAAACAAATGAAAGCCTGTTCCAACTATCAACCACTTGCTGGCTAATGGCAAACTTCTGCACATCTATTCTTTAACTGTCCTTCCTCGATTTGAATCTGTGATGCCTTGTGTGTAGTCTGACCAAGAGGAAGAATCCCATCAGCGTTGAGCTTGCTCAATCCATTCAAAGACTTAAACACCTCAATCAGATAACCTCACAGGTGCCTAGTCTCTAGGTGTTGCAATTTTCCAAACCAAAGCCTTTCTTTGTAAGAGCACTCCTTTGTTCCCCTCACCAATCTCGTTGCCCTTCTCTGTACTTGTTCCAGCAGTTCTACCTCTTCCCTAAAATGAGGCCTTCAGACCTGTATGCAGTACTCAAGATGTGGCCTGACCATTGTCTTATACAATGGGATAATCACCTCTTTATCTCTGCTAGCAAAATTCCTGTATATCATTAACAAAATCCCATGAGCTGTCCTGGCAACCTGTCTGCACTGCTCGGAGAACTTCATATCTGATTGTACAATTACCCTAGATTTTTTTCATTTTCTGCTACCTTGAGTGTAGTACCACACACACACACACACACACACACACACACACACACACACACACACACACACACACACACACACACACACACACACACAGTTGGTAAATTAATCTGGGGTTACTGCTACCCATGTGCAGTACTTTGCATTTGTCAATGTTAAACTTCAATTACCATTTTTCAGCCGATCTGCCTAACCTTTCTAGATCCTTTTGCACTAGCATGCTATCATTACTACCGTTAACTACCCTGCCAATCTTTGTATCATCTACACACTTGGACATTAAGCCTTATATGCCTTCGTCAATATCATTGATAAATATAGAAAACAACAATGGGCCCAATACCAAATCCTGGAGAACTCTATTAATAACATTAGTCCACAAAGAGCAGTGTCCACTGATTACCACTCTCTGTCTTCTCCCACTCAGCCATCCCTTTAAAAAATAATTCCTTTATATAAATAAACTTGGGAACAGCAACTGAAGTCATTATTATCATCTATAGAAGAGGTGAAATGAGATTGTTTCACTATATTAAATAATACAGTTTGTGTAAATTCTGTCTGTTAAGGTGAATTAGTAGCAATAGCATCTCGGATAACATTTTGATGAAATTATAATATACCTGAAGAAAAGAATATTAAAGTTTTTGCTGTCAATGTGAATAAAATTATCAGGTGTGTTTAGATACATAATAAGCTTTTGCACATGTTAATACAGTGGGTTTGTTCAAAGTGTTAAGTAAAGGCACTAAATTATCACATCAAACAAAACACATACTATAATTATTAACACTTTTTTTAAACTTAAAGCTAAAAGTACAGTCACAACTATGGTAAGCAAATTAGCCCGAGAGGCTATTTTAAATGTCCAGAAAATCAGAGCCAATGTTATGACCACTGTAATATTAATTTCACCTCAATGAATGCCACTCTCAAACAGTGATAAATGATGAACATTATAATAATAAGCAATAAAACTCAAAACAAAATCCAGTATAATTTTCTATAATATAAATTTAATTAGTTGGTCAATGTTAATTTAATAAGCCATAAAATTAAGTAATTATTATATATTGTAGGTACACTTAATGTTTAAAACTCGAATGTAGACTGCCTCTTAAAATAGTTATCCTCTGCACGTTAATATGGTTACAAACTGTATGTTAGTTACTCCCATACAGCTAATAGTGACTTAATTTGCTGTTGTGAAATATACACAAATAAATACAATTAGTTAATTAACATCCAACATTTTTGTATAATCTTGTTCTTTTTGTGCATCAAGTACAGTGTGACAGTTCAACTGGTAATCTAGTTCATACAGTTTTTTATACATTATATCTATACAAGAATATTTACAGGCTGATTTATATGTTATGCGGGCTGAAAGCTTAAGAACAGGGACAATTTAAAAACGGTAGTTACTTTTCTGAGACCCTGTACATTTTTAGATCTAGAATAGCTATAAAGAAGAGAAGAATCAGTGACAGAAATGTTTTATAAAATATAATGGGAAACACTATGATATTACTAAAAACATTTTAATGGAATTCATTTTATTTTTTTGATCACTAAGAATAATATAATTTAATTTTAAAATACTTACTTTCACCCTTTACATTATTAACTGTAGGTGGAGGATTGTCCAGTTCTAATGATCCTATAACAAGAATATGGCAATTGTAAAAACATTATTAACTAAGTTGGTTAATAAATAAATAAACAGAAATTTTAAAAAATTTAAAGGCTCAGAAGTTTACACAGCAGATAAACCAACACAACAGCTTACAATGGGCTATGCACTTTTTGTGGCACTGTATGTTGCTTGATCTCTCACATGTATGGAGTGAGACAGGAGTCTGGACCCATAGGAAATACACGTGCCATTTTCTTATGGTTACAAAAACACGCTCCTAATATTTTTTTTACATATTTCAGAAATCAGAATACCCTGATGACTAACCACTAGATGACAGTGATCACAGTGCACTGACTTGGAATTTAATTAAAGATATAACTACTGTCAAGGGTAAAGAGAAAGGCTTTTGCTTTTATAAGGGTGACTACAGTGGTCTCAGACAGTTTTTAAATTCTATACAGTGGGACCAACTGATGATGTTACCAGGAGCAAATTCTAAATGGAAAGCATTCAGGGAAGTAATCATAGAAGCCACTAAGCTTTTCATACTAATGAAGAAATACTGTTCAAGGCTTAGATCTAATATGCTAAGAAAAACAGCAAGGATTTCTTTACTTTCTGATATCCATTTACTTTCTAAATGGATATCAGATGAACTATTGAGACAAGTGGCAGAGAAGAAAAGTGCGTGGGATGCATATAAATTATCAGGTTATCCAGAAGCCTATGGTAGATATAAATTAGTTTGTAACTAAGTCACAAAGTAGGTTAGGCAAGCTAAGGCAGATTATGTCTTTGGAAAAGAATACAAAGAAAAGCAACAAAGACTTCTATGCTTATATTAACAGTTTATAAACTAACGAGAGGAATTACCTTGATATAAGCATGCAGAACACTTCTTTCCTAACACTCTCTTTGAATAAAATAATTTAAAATAACTAAACGAATTCTCTATATTCGGAGAAAAAACATTAGCGATAAAATGAAACTAAAAAATTTGCTGTTGTGAAATTTAATTACAATATTCTGAGTATTAAAATACTGGCACAAGCTACTTCATTTAGTATTGTGAAACTCTTGTTAAAATAACGATATTTAAAGAAGCAACGATTTCTTCGGGAAGTTAGGAAATTACGCAATAAATTTTTAAAATATTTACATGCCAGTGATTGGTCTTTATTAAAGACCTCAATTAATTTTCAGGTTGATGCTTTAGCAGTGGAAAAAAAAAACTGACACCGCAACAAACTTAATGCAATATCCTGAAAATTTGGCAATATGCATAAAATTTATACTGAACATCCCCTTAGGTCTCATTCTGCACCAGATCAACCACATATAACCAACCTCTCTTTGTTCAATTTGACTCGAAACCAAATTTAACTTATAACTGAAGGATTAAATTACAATTTACCACCACGTATTTTGCCTAAGAAACAGCTAATTGTAAATGTCAAATTCGGTTTCTGCAACATACCACAAAAAGATAATCATTCAGCAGATAAACCAGGTTATAAATAACCCCAAAATTCTGCATCCCTCCCATAAGCTTAGCAAGAACGAACTTTCAGTGTTATATTATCTCAGAAGAAATAATGATATCATTATATAGCATGCTGACAAAGGAGACACTATTAAAATATTAGATAAAAAAAAAAGACTACATAAATAATTTAAATAACATAATCTCTGACGATTCCACTTTTTATGAAGAAACTTACCAAGAAATTAATGCAGACATTTTCAAACCTGATAAATCAATATAACAAATCTTTGACTTTTTACCGGAAGAATGATTACATCTCAGAGAGCTCATCCACCTCTACAACAAAATACTCAAACAGGGACAGGCGCCTGCGAGGTGGTTGACTTACAGAGTCGTGGCAGTTCCAAAAAAAGCCTCATGGGAAAATACCTGTGGATTTCAGGCCAATATCAATCGCCTCTCCCTACCTGTAATGCCTCGAGAAGTGCATCTATAATGATGTTGCACTCGCAGTCTTTGCACATAGGCTAGATCATACCCATTATGCCATGCCGAATAGATCTACTATAACCTGTCTACAGTCCTTATCGCAGAAAATACTTCACGCCTGGAATGACAACGAGGACCTACATATCATTTTTCTGGACATCAAATCTGCATTTGACTCAGTCCAAATCACACACCTCCTTGCATTACTGAATAGTTTCTAAGGGATATCCGGCAATACACTCAAGCTCCTCAAAAGCCTTTTACATAGGAGAATGCTTCATTTCACATGTAATAACAGCACCATCTATAAAAGTGCAGAAGTAGGAATCCCACAGGGTGGTTCTCTCTCAGCTCTGCTATTCACTGCAATATTCATTCCACTTATGGATCAAGTTCCAGCATTCTTGTCGTATGCTGATGATATTGTATGTTACTTGCCATATAAACACCAGGTTGTTGATCCACAAGAAAGACAAACCTTCTCAGAAACTTTGAACAACTACCTTAATACTTTCTGCCAATATGCCAAATTTTTTTGGTCTTTCAGTTAATCCCCAGAAGTCAAGAAATCTCATCTTTTCTTCAAGTTGCATGACATCCGCTGATACCTTACTTCCGGAATTAGCAGGAAAGGTTCTGACTCCCACAGACAGTGTCAAGTTCCTAGGGGTAATCCTAGACGCGAATCTCGCTTTTAAACAACAAATCCAAGCCCAGCATTCCAAAGCCTTGTGAGTCTTCTGGGAATGAAAATAGATTTATGCAGAACTCACAACAAGCAAATAATTAGGAAATACCTCGAAACGTACTTCAGTAGCATGATGTCCTATGCTCTGGAAGTTTGGTCAGCCGCACCTCCCATCAGCCTCAAGAAACTATGGGGTCTAGAATTCTGGGTGCTGAAGTGAGCCAACGGGTGGTTTTTTTTTTTTTTTTTTTTGATTTGGTAGTTGTTGGCGCATCGGCTTCTGTGGCCATATTGCACCTCCCAAGGTTTTTGCAGTACTTTGATCCAAGCCCGAGGCGGGAATCGAACCCGCGACCTTTGGGTTGCCGGGCAGGTACTTTACCCACTCGGCTAGCCCGGTCGGCCCCAACGGGTGGTCTCATCAGATCTACATGACATACAAATCTGTACTATGCTCCAACCTGCAATACATGCCAGAAGTCTACAGAGCCCACGTGCAGAAAATAAAGGCTTTCCTTCATCTGTGTTCATCTAAGCATGATCATATGAACATCTGGAACACTGTTGGTTGGCGTTTGCAAGGAAGACACCTTCACAATATCCCCTCTTTGTGCTCAAGGCTCCAGAGTTTCAATAGACACTTCCCAAATGTGACTTTGGACACTCTCAACTTGCTCAACATCGACTTGGACCTATGATCAATTGACAAGTCATATCGAGATGACATCTTGGGCTATCTTACTATATATATAAAGGCCAGGTTTGCAAGTGCCGGCCCTAGTACGCCGATGTCATTTTATGTTATGCTTAATTTGTAGTCTTGTTTTTATTAAGATTAATTCTCTGTTCAGATATTTTGTCTTTAATGGTTACTTTGTAGCTGAACTTTGTATCTTTGTGATTGGTCACTTGTATAGTGAATGTTTTGCAAGATTCCTCTGGTTATCTGTGCAGGGAATCAAAAATGTATACCAGGTAATTTATTAAAGAATTTTATTATTATTATCTCCATGGCACAATTAAAGGATTTAAAAGCTAGAACATATAACATTCCCACATTTTGGTCAAATTAAACTTCATAAGAAAGGCTACCCCATCTGTCCAATTGTTTCATATAAACATTCAGCCTTTTCATCCTTAGCCACCCATCTATACAATATAGTGAAGTCCTTTAGACAGCTATCAATTTTGGTATAAAAAATTCTGATGCATTATTAGAAAGTTTGAAACAGATTGAAAGATAAATATGTTATATTCCCTTGATATTACCTCACTATATACTAACATGAATTTTGAGTACAAGTTAGATATCATATGGGAAATGTTGAGTAATAACTCCTTCCCATACAAAACTTCCTATTACAGTAATTTTTGGCTTGATCAAACTTTTAATAGCAGCCAATAAGGAGGTGATTATCCCCTTGTATAAGACAATGGTCAGGCCACACCTTGAGTACTGTATACAGGTCTGGAGGTCTCATTTTAGGAAGGATGTAGAGCTGCTGGAACAAGTACAGAGAAGGACAACAAGATTAGTGAATGGAACAAAGGGTTGCTCTTATGAAGAAAGGCTTAAGATTTGCAAATTACAGTGTCTGGCGACTAGGCACCTGCAAGGTGATCTGATTGAGGTGTATAAGGCCTTGAATGGTTTGAGCAAGCTTAATACTGATGGGATTCTTCCTCTTGCCCAGATTAATCACCTGAGGAGACATAAATTCAAATTGAGGAATGACAGTTGTAGAATAGATGTGCGGAAATTTTCCTTTAGCCAGCTTGTGGTTGATTGCTGGAACAAACTTCCATCCGTCGTCGTAGAAGTTGACAGCCTACATAAATTCAAGGCAAAACTAGACAAACATATGGAGCGAATGGATGGGTGAAATGGGAAGGGGTTTTTTTTTTTTTTTTGGCTGATGTTGTATAACCTTGCTTTCTTGCATCATATGCCTCTACTAATACTAATAACATCACATTTCAAAATAAAGCTTAAAAACAGATTTTTGGATTGCCTATGGGTCTGAGTCTAAGTGGCCTCATGTTGGAAATCTACTTGTCCAAATTGAACAGTTATATTTATCACCTTTTCTTCCTAGGATTAGATATTACGGTAGATATCTAGATGATGTCCTCTGTATCACAGATCAACCACCTTGTAGGAAATTTTATATACCTTTAATGACATTCATTCTAGACTACAGTTTACCTTGGAAACTGAGAATGTGGACAATAGAGCATTAAATTTTGTAAATTGTACTCTTATCTGTAATAATAATGACATTTTGTTCAAAATATATAGAAAACCCATAAACACTGGCATGTTTTTACATTATAACAGCTACCATCCCTTCATAAAAAGCACAAAAGATCAACCATTCTAAATCAATTCCTAAATGCATTTAAATATTCTTCATCTGGATCTGCTTTAAATACAGAAATAAAAATATTAACAAACAGTTACCCACTACCAGTAATAAACCATATCAAGGAACAAGCAGATAGTCAGCTAAAACAAACTGATCTGAATAACAATAGTAATATGAGAAAAAAAATATTTTATTTCTTTACCATACATTGAGCGATGGCATAAATAGCTTAACCAACTTTTCAAAGAGACAGAATTTAAAATTGTTTCTAAACCTATGAGGAAATTACAGACTGTGCTAAATAATCATTCTATCCAACCTTCTTTCATGTTTCAAACAAATGATTTGGTCTATCATATTTCATGCAAAGACTGCAACTCATTCTATCAGGGATCTAAATGCTGCAATTTGGACATGAGAGTGAAACAGCACAAGGCTTCTGTCCTTGCTTCACATTCTTCAGCCTCGGAATTAGCTTTCCATGCATCAGTGAAGGCCATACATTCTTGTTTAATGATGCCAAAAATTATTAATATCCAACACGATTATATGAAATTTAATAGCAGAAATGCTCGAAATTATAAATTACATCAAAATTCAATTAATGTGCAGCACCCCTATCCGATTTCAGATTTTTTACACACATGCTCCGGGATAACAGCTGATCTCTCATCTATAAATTCTGCCATTCATTTCATGTTTTTACTATCCTGTGATCATGACCAAAGTCAAAAAGTCCTGTCCACTTCAGAAAAATAAAAAAGAAATTTTTTTTAGAATAGATTTGTATTCATTTTAATCATAGACACAATGTCTTCTTTCACTTGTTGACATTTGTTGGTGGTCCGATGTATTTTGACGTCGAGTTTAGAGCTTTTGAACCACAGATTCTGGGTACATTTGATCGCTAATGTTTTTCCTCTGAGTGTAGAGAATTCATTGTGATAACTGAAAGGAAAGTGGAATTGTTGCAGCTTAACATAAAAAAGGCACCTGGGGTGGATGGTATATATCCAATCATATTAAAAGAGGCAGCAAAGGAAGTAAGCCTTTAGCCATAATTATGGGACCATCCTTGGATTCAGGGGAGGTCCTATCGACTGTAAAAGTGCAAATGTATCCCCAATTCATAAAGGGAATCAAAAGTGACATAAGTAATTATAGACCTGTTAGCTTAACATCTGTCCCAGGGAAAATAATGGAATCACTGGTAAAAGAAGTAATGCAGGACCATTTGGACAGGCAGACAATTATACTGCAACCACAGCATAGATCTGTTAAGGGCTGATCTTGTCTAACCAATCTGATAGGTTACTATGATGCAGTGACCAAGGAACTGGATGCAAAAAATAATTTTGACATCATATACTTGGATTTCAGGAAGGCTTTTCATACTGTTTCACATAAAAGGCTGCTGTATAAACTGGAGCAAAGTGACATTAAGGGCAAGTTATTGCTATGGATAAATGGTTTTAAGTAGAAGAAGACAAAGAGTGGTTATCCACTGGCACCTGCTCTTTGTGGACTAATGTTATCAGTGGAATCCCCCAAGGTTCAGTGCTGGGCCCATTATTGTTTTCATATTTATTAATAATATTGATGAAGGCTTAATGTCAAAGTCTGTAGATGATACAAAGGTTGGCAGCGTGACTAACAACAGTAATCAGGGTGAGCTACTGAAACAAGACTTAAGAAAATTAGCATTAGCATTAACAAGGGCACATTGTGGTTTATAACCCAAAAACAAATAGTACTGCAGCATTGAAGGAAAACATTTGAAATGCATGCTCTCAGATCAGCACTTCTGTTTTAAGAAATGTCCAAGAAAATATTCATACAAGAATTCATATGTATGGATGTTAGTGGCAATCAATTTGAATATTAAAAAAATAAGTATATTGTTTCATTTTTCCTATGAAGCCAGACTTCTGATACTTCTGAGACACATGCTAGTGTCTTTCATGCCATCACAAGACTGTGGCCATCCCACTTAAAGAAAGAAAGAAATGTTAAAGGAATATTCCTCAAAAAGAGATAGCAATAACAACCAATTTTGTTTGAATACAGCTTCTGAGTCATACTCGCAAACTTTTAGAAATCTGAATCCATAAAACTTTTAATACAGATTCTTCTTCTATCTAAAACGTTGTTCCAGAACATTTCTTCAAAATTAATATATATCATACAACACACTGAGAAAATTATGCATGACACTAAAAAATGTAATCAACTGTATTTTAAAGTTATCTACACTATTTTTTATATATATTCTAAAAGTACTTTTAGAATATATTCACTTTTAAATACTCTAAATAATTATATAATCTATATAATCACTGCACTTTTATATATTCTAAAAATATTTTATTTATTTATTTTATTTTTGTTTCACTCAATTATATAGTATTAGCTATTTTTCATGCTTACAAAAATTAACATCAAAATCAACCTTCAAGCAGTTTCATCAAAAAAAAAAGTCATATCAGCAGTATACTGTTCACCATTCATTTGTTTTGGAATAAAGGGGCAAGGCTAGAAACAATTTAAAATTGTGTATTTTATAGTGCATCCATTATTTTGGCATTATAAAAGGATGTGATTATATATATATATATTTATTTATTTATTTATTTATTATTATTTTTTAAATATTCAAGATAATGGATCACAAGGTGTAACTTTCTGTACCATTTAGTATATCTGTTTTTGGAAAAAATAAAAATAATAAATAAAGTAGTCAAAATATAATTACAATGAAATGTTAAAATTCACTGTAATCACTAACAAAAATTAATAAATGTAATTACTTTTTGCTTCAAATGTACACTGGAACACCCACTTGAATTTTAAAATCAAATCTTTACTAAAATAAATTAAAAAGTAAACATGTTACATAAAGTTGTAGAATACATGTGGGATTTCTTCCCTTACTTCCATTATGCAGAACTCTGTAAAAAAAATGACAATAGTTGATTGGTCGAAGAAAACTTTAAAATTCTTCCAGTCTCTGATGGAATACAAACCTAGACCTTCAAACGAGTGAAAAGTAGCAAACCCATTATATTGTTGTGGAGATGATTTTGTATATTTGTTCATATGTGTGGTTATGCAATAATAACCCTTTATCACAAAAACAAAACCAATAATGAATATTTGTGGGACCCTTGCACAGAAGTACAGGTCAAATGAAAAATAAATAATTTTATTCTATGTATGGAATTGTACTTTTTTTTTCATCCCAGAGTATTTGTTTGGAACATGATACATTTTGGAGAAAACAACATTCACAAAAAATAACTCAATTCTCAGGTAAGGTTCATGCTTCCAATATATTTTATGAGAGCAAATAAAATTAGGAGAATTAATGTAAACTATCAAACAGATATATTTTTTCAAAAAGGTCACTATTGTTTGTCCTTCATGCCAAAAAAAAAAAAAAAAAAAAAAAACATTATGCAAACAGGCAAGCTGGTGTACTGCATACAACAGGATGAAACAGGAGGGAGAACCTTGATTTTTTTTATGATTTATTTATTTTTTTAATTGATTTATTTTTCATACTCAGACTTTAATCCATGCAATGATACAGATCAAAAGTCAGAATGTGGTTATTCTTTAATAGTTGGCTTTTTTTTTTTTTTTTTTTTGGTTGCAAAATAGGCACAGGACTGGTTACAAGTAGTGAGGAAGCTTTTGTATAAGCCAAAATATGAAAACTCATACTCAACAAGATTATGCTATGCAGTAAGCTGAACACAGAAAAGAAATTCTTCGTTTTCAGAAGAATAATGACTGTATCAGATATGAAAACTTAAGAAGTTTAATCAAAATATTTCTAGTGAGAAATGCATTGTTTATTATTACTAGATGTTCATTATTACTATATGGATGAACTGTACCTGTTCATTATCTGCATACATGATAAATTAAAAATATAGTTTAATTTATCAAACTAGCTATTTTTCATTAACAGCTTTCACAGGTAGTTTGTATTATACAATGCCAGGCTGGCCACAGTCTCATATGTTAGGAATCCCACTTTCAGCTAGTAGACACAACAGTAATCAGTGAATCCTGATAATTGAGCTGCAAAGGATACTCATATGACAGGCAGCAGTAATCACACCCTTCTGGTTAGTGATCAGAAATTATGCAAAAACAACCTGAAATTTTAGAGTTTATGATCTGGCCACTTAGTACACTGAACAGTGTAAAGTGCAGTGCTGTTTAGGTATAAAACAACCAACTGATCTCTACAGTGATTATATTTATATATAGAATACCTTTAACATCTACACAAGATATTAAATATTACTTACTCCTTTCTAAAATTTCTGTGATACCAGCATTGTCTGCTTCTAGTTCCATTTTAAATTTTTGCAATTCTTGATCAAGTCTCCTAAGATATCTGTCAACCTAAAGTAAATAATATTATAGTTCATAATTTAGTATTTTGATATTATTGTACAGGTAGACACAGCAAAGAGCAAACTAAGTTCACTATTTAATTCATCGATTTCATATTGTGGAGGCCCTTCACCACGAGAAGCTCAATATTGAGGCAGCTCATATTGAGCTGCCTCGATACTATACTATTCCAAATAAAAAGCATTATTCCAGGGAATTAGTATGTTGTTATTTATTTAAAGGTATGACATTACCCATACCAATGCCTCCTTTTTGGAAGCCTGATCAGTGGGTACCATGAAGACTTGAATAATCCAATGAATTGATACATCCACAATATGGAAGATGTGAGTGGTAATAGCAATTAAGCTGGCCTTCAGTCCAATGAACATTGTAAAAAGTGCAGTGCTGTTCAGATACAAAATAACTAACTGATCTGTCAGTGATCATAGTATGAGGCATTTGCCCTAAATTTACTTAAGTATATTTAGTAGAGAATTAGTATATAGTGGGTCTTTGATATCCATTGTTAATTGGTACCATAACAATTTATGGTACCAATTAAAAATGGATAATTCTGCTTATCTGCCATTTCCTTAACCATCACAAGATTAAGTAAATGACAGATAAGGAGCAATATACTCACAGGTTAAGGAAATGACAGATAAGGAGCAATATACTCATAGGTTATAATGATAATTTGTTCCAGGGGGAACTATAAACTTGCACACTCACTAATTTTTCGAGTATTTCTGTCATCACTGGCATGTAGAGACTCGTTATTTTTTTTATTATTCTAACGGTAAGACTGGATGATTAATAAGCAGCTGTTTCTTGTCGACATCCCATAATCCTATAGTTGAGTGATGTGAAGACCATCCAAAAAAAAAAAACCTAATAAAGACTAGATTAACAATACTTTTATTGATTTCAACATACAATGTGCACGTCAGTTTACTGTACAGTGCTCCTTGAAGAAGGAATCATTCCCTATCTAATATTAGGAGCTTAAAGGCCTAAATTGAGGGCTGTGGCTGCTTGGTATCTCCTTTCTTCTTGTAGAATGAATCTAGAGTTGATTATACTAGTCTTTTTCCTTTTATTCAGAACAGAAATGAAAATCAGCTATAACATCCCTGATGACTTTGAAAGATCTCACTGAACATGTGAAGAGCTTATGCTGAGCTCTTCAGCTTGTGCTGCCAACAGTTCTAAAACATTAGAGAGTTATACAGTAGAGCGTCAAAAATCTGAACAAGCCAGCATTTATTTATTTTTTTATACTGGTAATAAAGTTTTTTGTCAATGTGGAAAATTGACAAACAAACTGAATACTGAATCAACAAACGATCAATAAACTCAATGCTATCCAACCCAACTACACTTGCTAAAAAGAGTGAGAGATCTAGCAGCAAAGAAAATAAGTTCAGAAATTCTGCGGCAAAAAATAAGTAATTATTTTCATTAAAGGCCTATACATATGTGTTATTGTGGCTGAAAAGTTTCATTTGTACCAATGAATGAAAATACTTAAGCACAACTTGGTGTTTTTATTTCTAAACTTCCTGAACTTTTTTTTTTAGTCTCCAAAACAGTATTTTTGATAAGTTCGAAAATCTGAACAAATAGGAAGTCCGAACTACCCCCGGTCCCAATTAGTTCGGATTATCGCTCTACTGTAATTTCAAGCCTGATTGGTTATCCAGCTCCATAATCTTTTCCTTCATTTTTTTGGGTGTTTCCTCTTGGAATTCTTGTAAACTAGTGACACAATAAGCCAGAATTTCTTTCATTTGCAGCATTCATACAGTGGAAACCGACTTTACCTAGGCAACTGCAATACTGTCAACTGCACTCTTTATTGAAACTTACCTAATTCCCTTAGAATGGGCGTTTCTCCATCAGTGGTCTCCAAGCATTTGGTACCATATGACCATATGGTAGTAATGTTTGAAATTAACAATAACATTCTGTTCCATGGGCTGTAAGATTGATGTCCTACCAAGAGAAAAAAAGATTGTTTTTGCTATCCTATAAGTTAACCCATCAAGGTTGTCTGGATAACATGCAGCATTGATGCATTCTCAGCTAGTTATTCTTACTGACCTTGACTATAGGGCAGAAATGATGACAGAACCATTCCTGGAATAAGGTCCTGGCAACCCAAGCTTTCTTGCTTGACTTCCAAACTACAGGAAGCTTTTCTTTCACAAAGCTCTTCAAATCTCTTGGGTTCTCAGAGTGGTAAATGAATGTTTGTTTTAACTTGAAGTCACAAGTAATGTTGCTTCCCTGAAGAGTCAGTCGGTCCTTAGATGGCTTAAAACTTGGCAAACCTTTCTCTTCCTTTATAATGAGACTCCTGTTGGGTATCTTTTCTTCCAGAACAGTTCCATTTCATCAATGTTGAAAACTTATTTAGGACTGTATCCATGTTCATCAATAATTCTAGCAAACACTAATGTAACGCTCTACCAACATTGGCTGAATCATGCCTCAGAACCAAATGAATTCCAGTCCTCAATTTAAACTTATAGAACCAGTCCTTACCCGTGGAAAATACAATGCAGAAATTTTTTTTTGTACCTTGAGATTACTGAAAATCCTCTTAACCCTCTGTCTTATCAGGGTGGAATCTGCATCCTTCCTTAGCTTGCTGATCAGAAATCCAAATCAATAATAACTACTCCATTTTTAGCAAAATATTTTCTCTCTCTTAAGCCTTTAATTCTGTCAGGCACTGCTAATTTTGCAACATCGATGTTTCTGTTTATCAGTTACAATTGTTCTTACCATTGTAGAGCAGTATTCCATGTCTGCATCTGGTATCAGTTATTTGTTTGCCAGTTCAAAATCAGCAATAATTTTCAATTTCCATTCCAAAATGGGGAACTACTCTTGACCTCTTAGAATTCTTATATGACATCAAAAACAATAAAACACAAAATTAGCACTGAACTGGTGTTTGAAAATATCTCATATACAAATAAAACTTAACTTGGGTAAAATTCAATGCTGCAATTTATTAACTAGAGTGATAACATCACATTGTCAGTTGGATGTTACATGCTTACATGTGAGACTTTCATTGTTTTATGCTGCCTATATATAAAACTGTTATGTATATTGGTGTGTCTGTAAATAGTGTCCTATATGGAAGTATGAATTTATTTACAGTTTCAAAAGTTGTTTTTAATACATACAAGTATTACCATTCTATGTGTGTATATGTATAGCAAATATATCACCTTTTTAATCAATGTGCAACTCAAGTGACAAATGGTTGGAAACCACTAATTTAAACTATGGACATCCACAATAATATGAGTGACATTTTAAAGACAAGAGATATGAGAAATGACAGATATTGAGAGCCTACTGTATATACGTATACTAATTCAGTATATGCAACTACCAAAATGCAACATACCATCCCCTTTATTTTCAATTCACATAATTGAAAAATGTAGTAATTATTTGCATCTTCTAACAGCAATTTGAATATTGTCTACTCCATGGATTAAGTCAATTATGTATTGCATATTCACAGAACCTTGATAACTAGATGAGAATGGCCTTATGAAATTTTTTCGACACTTTCCCCTTACATTATGCCAAATTGATGAAGATTTTTTATCTAACACTTCAGTTTTCACAACAAAAACTGACAATGTATTCCAGAGAAGCAATTTGACTTTTAAATGGGTGTGTGTGGGGGGAGAAGATAAGAAAAATTTTCAAGTTTCTGAAATGTAATAATATTATTTTAAGGCTAATCTAACAATTAAAAAAAAAAAAAAAACGTATTTCAGATAAAGTGAATTGGACAAATTTCAACTTTTCTTTAGAAAGTAATTATTTTACAATTTTAAGTAATTTTTGAAACTAAAGAATGAAACAAAAATAATAAATATGAAAATTCATTACATAATCAAACACGATTAAAAAATGTATATTTTTCTTTTAACAAATTTAAAATTTCTAACTCTAATTTCTTTTGAAATTAGTGCTAGTTTTATAAATCTTATTCAATCACATCTGTTGTAAGCATATATCTTTATTCTTTTCATTAACAAAATTTCTTAACAGTCAAAATGGACATTAGTATTATGGTGAGAAGCTGTGGCATGCCTTTACTCAGTGAAGATAGAGCTTAGAAGCAGCGCCTCCGTAGCCAGGTGGGAAGGAGCAGCAATGCGCATCACACGCTTCTTGATTAGACCGGGGTTCGAGCCTGTCACCACCAAATACGGAGGATGCGGAAAGGTCAAGGAATGACCACCGCATATCCCGGAGCAATATGGCCTTAGTTGCTAATGCTCCTAAAAACCAACCAACCTGCTTAGAAGCATTAAGGGTTCATCTGGGTATTTTTCTGAAAATTTATTCATTTTATTCATTTGTATTAACGCTTTTAAAGTCACATAAATAACATAACTCTTAATTTGCATGAAAATCATCACTAATCCTAAGCACTGTTCCAAGAATTAAATAAATGTGAAGGCTGTTCATTTAATTTATAAACTGAAGCTATTAAACACTTAACCCTTAATCAGGTGCAAAAATTTTCTAACAAACTGATGTGACCAGTAAAGGTTAAAGAAGTGGAATGGGCAAAAAGAATGGTTCTTTAAGGTAAAATAAATAAATCTTGCCTACTATTTTGATCATTCTTTCTAATAATTCTTTCCTTCTGAAAAAAAAAATTCTGGTGGTCCTGTGCTCGGTAAAGGGTTAAATGCTGTCACAGCAGCAGGAGCTACAGTGAATCAAAATGCTGGCTGCTCAGCTCTTCAACCTTGGGAAGAATAAAAAATCACATAGTGCGAGAGAGAGAGAGAGAGAGAGAGAGAGAGAGAGAGAGAGAGAGAGAGAGAGAGAGAGAGAGAGAGAGAGAGAGAGAGAGAGAGGATGTTATGGCAATATCCCGTCCCCCCCTACTCATATTAGCATGTCTTCATTAAGCTCAGCATATTTTTGTTTTTGGTTAATGATTAAAAGTTGGGTTCTACTTACCAAGTCATAAATCTGATTGGCTATATGAACTTTTTCATCTGCATCTTCTAATGCTTTGTAATAATCCTAAATAAGGAAGAAAACCAATAAAGCAACAGCAGTAATTAGTTATAAAATATAAATTGTTAAATGTTACATATTCAAAACTTAATGCATGCAAGTGAGTAAATCATCACATATCAACTTGTCACGTGTGCATCTAGATTCTTTATATCTTACAAATTGGGCTGGTGGTGTGTTTCTGTTAGCTTGTTCATGTTCGTTTCAGTTATTTTCTTTGTTCAAATTTCTTTAATATGCTTATTTTTAAATAAATTTACTTCTCTAATTATAGCTAAATTTATCTAGCTTTAGTCAGTTATATTTCAGAATTTAATTTAATGAGAATCATAACTTAGCATCATATTCCATACATATAACTTTTATTATGTTGGTTAACTTTGAATTCAACCTCATATTTAAAAATAAAGATGATAAAAATTCATGCTTATAAGCTCATTCTGATATGAACCTTTATCAATTTATCCCATAATTGATAATTTAGTAACCGAGTGTTTCCATTTTCTGAATGTATCATGGATAAGAGGACTGGAAGGGCTAGTTAACACTGATTTTCCAGTTCAACTCTATATGGCATCTTTGGAGTTGCAAGTACCATGGTGGTGCTGGTATAATCTTATCTTTAATACTATCTGTTTTTACAATGCCATATGTGTAATGCAACAATGATCCCTTAATAGATGTGACATTGCTTCTTTGCACAGACTGGCACCATCTATAAAACTGTGTTATTTTGTTCACATTCAATTAATTAGCAAGGTAATGATAAAGTATTTTCCCACCCTTATTGTTAGGCCAGATGGCAAGATTTCACAGAGAATCTAGAAATGTATTCAAATTGTTAGGTAGTGTTTTGTGTTGGAGCAAGGGTATATGTGAATGTACACTATTGGAATGTCACTAACCTAGTTTTCAGCACAATAAATCCCATTAAGAAGCATAAGAAGTCATGTGATGTTTTTGGTTTACTGGTGTTTCTTTTTTTAAATAATAATTATTTAATTAAAACATATTTTGGATCTGCTATCTTCATTTATTCACAACAAATGAACAAATAATAAAGAACAACTTGAAATTTTTGAAAAGTAATTATTGGACTAATTCATTTTACATGTTTTATGCATATATTAAAAATCAATGGCAAATAAATAAAAACTAAATAAACAATACCTGACGTAGCTTTTCATAATCTCCATCTCTCTGTTCAGTTTTTTGTTTCTTTGCATTTGTGAAAAACTGTTTTACTCTCTCATCCAGACTATCCATAGCATCTAAAATAAAGAGGGGAAAAATTATCTCACTTATGCTAATAGAATAAACAATTAAAATAACACATTATCAATTTTTTAACTGGAAATATTTTAGTCAATAAAAAATCTACAATTAGATTTGTGCACACAGTTATCACTGTACAGCTACCATATGCAGAATAGCTCTTGTGTTATGATACCTCTTCAGAAGTTATGATATCAGAGTTTTGCAAAAAACACAGCAGAATATGATATCTGAAACAATATAATTAGTCAAACTAGTGTTCATGTGCCATATCTTAGATGATAAGTAGGGCTGCTAATAGCCATGTATTTTTTTTCTATTTTTATTTTTTTGGAAACAATACTATATACATGGCAAAATTTAACATAACATAACGATTTTTATAACTGAAAATTTAAAATAATCATGCACAAATTACTTCTCTAGCAGGTGCGTTAATTATGTTTTGAAGATCTTCTGTGCAGTCAGAAAAAGTAACCAATTTTACAACCTTAAAATCAGGGAAAAAAAAAAAAAAATCTAAAATCGTTCATTTTTTATACCACCTTTATTTTTAATATAGTAAGAGCTGTGAAAAATCCATTTTTTTTTTTCTATATTGAAAACAGTTTTAATTATTTTTTAAAATAAAACTCCCTATGGAGTGATCTGGTAGTGCTGCTTATCACTACCTACATTTGGATATCTTCACTGTTGCTATGGCTAGCATCACTGAGAACGAACCAAAAAACCTGCAGGCTTCAACAATTAAATATCACCAACCAGATGGTGCAGTAACATGTGAATCCAGGATGTGTAAACAATTGAAAAATGCTGATACAGAACATGAAGCCAGCACACTTCAATAATTGCATGCAAGAGGTGCCACTAATTTTAAATTCTCATTGTACAATAACTGCATTAATTATGCTTAAGAAATGTTATTTTATTTTTTTTTTTATGACCAAACCTCTTCAATGATAAAACAATTAACGGAAAGACTGAAAGTCAAACCAATCAATAAATCAAAAGTCACATTGCTCCAGCTGTATAAGTTATTTATTTTGGTTTTTTTTAGGAGCATTAGCAACTAAGGCCATATTGCTCCGGGGATATGCGGTGGTCATTCCCTGACCTTTCCGCATCCTCCGTATTTGGTGGTCACAGGCTCGAACCCCGGTCTAATCAAGAAGCGTGTGCTACGCACTGCTGCTCCTACCCACCTGGCTACGGAGGCGCCAAGCTGTATAAGCTGGAGCAATGTGGCATTAAGGGCAAGTTACTGCTATGGATAAAGGGATGGTTAAACGAAAGAAGATAGAGTGGTTATCAATGGGCACTGCTCTTCGTGGACTAATGTTATCAGTGGAGTCCCCCAGAGTTCAGTATACTGGATCCATTGTTGTTTTCAATATTTATTAATGATATTGATGAAGGTATATCAGGCTTAATGTCAAAGTTTGCAGATGATACAAAGGTTGGCAGGGTGACTAACTACAGTAATCAGGGCGAGTTACTGCAATAAGTCCTAGGAAAATTGGCTCGATGGACTGAGAAATAGCAGTTAAAGTTTAACATTGACAAATGCAAGGTACTGCCTATGGGTAGCAGTAATCCCAAAGAAACTTATCAACTGTGTGGTACTACACACATGGTAATGGAAAACGAAAAAGACCTGGGAGTAATTGTGCAGTCGGATATGAAATTCTCTGAACAGTGCAGATATGCTTCCAGAACAGCTCATGGAGTTTTGTCAACGATATACTGAAACTTTGGTAGCAGGGATAAGGAGGTGATTATCCTTTTGTACAAGACTATGGTTAGGCTGCATCTTGAGTATTGTATACAGGTGTGAAGGCCTCACTTTAGGAAGGATGTAGATCTGCTGGAATGGATGCAGAGAAGGGCAACCATATTAGTGAAAGGAACAAAAGGTTTCTTACACAGAAAGGCTTCAGTTCTGCAAATTGCATCTTCTGAAGACTAGACGCATGGGGGGTGATCTGATTGAGGTATTTTTAAGGCTTTGAATGGATTGAGTAAGCAGAATGTGAATGGCATTCTTCCTCTTGCTGAGACTACACACATAAGGGGGCATAAATTTAAGTTAAGGAAGGATGCTGCAGGATAAATGTGCAGATGTTTGCCTTCAGACAGCGGGTTAGAACAGGCTTCTATCTGTTGTAGAAGTGGATGGGTTGAATAAATTCAAGGAAGAAGTAGACAAATTCTTGAAAGGTATGGAAGTGTGTAGATTTTTTTTTTTTTGGCTGAATGCTATATAAGCTTGCTTTCTTGCATCATTTGCCACTACTACTACTATTATTATTCTAACTAGGCCTGAAAATTTTGAGTAAAAATATTTGTTGTCTAATGGTATTAGTCAAAACTTCTGTTGGTGTTAACTATAGACTTTTCTATCCGGCAGTATAAGTAACTTATTAATCATGCCACCATTTGGTAATAACTTCATAATTTATGCTCTTTTATCTGAACAATTATACAAATATTTAATTAATTAATGTGAATATATTTAGGACATAATAAATTAAAGTAATTAAAATACTGAATATGTAAAAAATAAAGTCCTAAATTCCTATTAAACTAAGCAGGAATTTAATATAGATATAAGTAAATCTTACTTTGAACTTGAAGATCCATCTCTCTCATTTCTGTAAACCTGTCTCTTAGCTCCTGAGGTAGATGCTCTATCACTGAAAGTAAATGTAGATTAACATGAAACAAAGTTGGTTCCTTTACCCAGAAACATATGGATATTTAAGAAGCACAGATATGGAGTAATACCAACATTATATTACAGAGATATTACATTATATATCTCTGTGCAAAACACAGTAAAAAAGGTTGCTGAACTTAACCAACTCCCCCACCTTTATATTAGATAAGACCAGCAGTTATAAGATAAACTGGACCAGCCATATTATTTTTTAATAATATAATCATACTTCTGTCATTTACTTAATAGCTCAAATGCCACATGAAGTCAAAACCAAATAGTGAAAAAGATATATAAAATAGCTTAATCAGCCAGAGATGGCACATCATCAGGATAGTACATCACCTCCAATAATCTTTGATAAAATTATATAAATCGTAAACAGCAGTCTGATAAATGCAAAATAATAATGAAGGAATCATTAACTGGAACTGGATCTCGTCTTGTCTTGAGTTCAACCTGTACTGTATTCTCTTTCCCCCACCCAACTCCAGTCCCTAAGTCAAAACACAGAAGTTGAGGCAGTAAAATCCATAGCTATGATTTCGTTATGCAATTAATCTGGATGGTTCCCCTTCAATGTACAGAATACATTCCAGGCAATAACCTTGTCAGAACTTCATAAACAGCCGTAGCACTCTTATAAAGTGCTGCCAAAAGCATATATAAAATCTTGCTCAAGAAATACAATATGTACAAATTCCTCTCCTGTCCAGAGTATAAATATTTTATTCATTTAAAAGCTTGTCATTTAAAACCTATTCACTAACAAGCAGATACAACGTTGGCAGCACCAATGAGGATGCAGTCACGATTGGTCAATAATCGACGGAATGGAATACTCAAAAACCTCTACAATAACATGGATAAAATTGCTGTTTAATGTATTTACATCCAATATATATATTTATAAATAAAATTGCCTATAAGTGCTGTTTACTTATAATCTTCAATGAATATTATCATAATTATGTGTTACTGATGTCATTTTAACAAGACATTGTATCAGCTCCAAATTTAAATATCTCAGGATAGCACATCACACCACAATGGTGGTGAAACAAGTTATATCAGTTCACTAATATTCGAATGCAAGAGTAAAAAATAAAATTAAAAATTTGGTCTTGTAAGTAATTCTTTCTTCTTCCTAATAATCCAACTATACTGTTTAATAATATTATTAATAATAATATTATTAAGCAAATATATTGCTTGCTCTACACATCTAAAAAAATTAGTTTTCTCTTTTGCTCTCAGTGTTACTTTCTTCCAAACAGCCGTTCACTCTGTACAAATTGCCAATCTGGAATACCATGGAATATTGTTCCCACATCTGGGGGGGGGGGGTGCAAACCTGCTCTCAAACTTCTAGATTTCATTCAAAAGAGGGCAGTTAGGTTAATTAATGACTCATCTCTAACAGAGTCTGTTAGAGATGAGTCATTAATTAACAAATTTCTTCTATCTCATTTATTCCTTCAGCTCCCATTTTTTGGAACAACCTCCCTTCAATTTTCAGGAAGTATTTCCTGAAAATTGCAATCTACAGAAGTTCAAGTCTAACGTCAACAAATATATTCTTTCATCTTCTCAACCTCCAACCCATGCACAGTACTAAGTATTATAGGTTCTAATACCTCTCGTGTTTGGGGTTTTCATAAAAGAAAAAAATAAAATTACTGTCAGCTTATCTCAGAAAGTGTTTGCATGTAAAAATAAGTTTCCTGATCAACCAGAGTAAACTGGAAATGTCCTTTTTTAGCATTGCCATTAACATTAGTAGTGGCAAGTGATCCAAGAAAGCAAGTTTATAGAGAAACAAACAAACAAACAAACAAAAAAAAAAAACACACACTTCCCACTTCACCTATTCATTTCCTCCACTAGCGTTAAGTATCTGCAAAGATGGTTTTTTTTTTTTTTTTTCCAGTTTGTTCCATTCTTTCTTGAATTTATTTAAGCTATCAACTTACACAGAAACAGATGTAGCTTGTTCTGACTATCAACACACCCACTGGCTAAAGGTAAACTTCCGCATATCTATTCTGCAACCATCCTTCTTCAATTTGAACCTGTGCCACTTCATATGTGAAGTCTGACCAAGAGGAATAATCCCATCAATATTAAGCTCACTCAATCCATTCAAAGCCCTAAACATCTCAATCAGATTACAAGAAACACAGCAAAGACTTTTTTCTTATGTAAACACTAGAAGGAAGGACATGAATAAAATTGGTCCACTTGATATCGATGGTTCAACTATCCTGCTCAGGTAGCTGACAAACTGAATGAGTATTTTGTATCTACATCCACACAAGAGGAATTCTGTAGGGAAGTGAAGGCTAGAAGCTTAAGCTTATCAAACTCTAACAGGGAGCTAAATGATTTTGTAATAACTGAGAGCAAAGTGGAGGAGAAATTGTTGAAGTTAAACATAAGAAAGGCACCTGAGGTGGATGGGTCTATCCAGTTATGTTAAAAAAAGCAGAAAAGTAAGCAAGCAAACTCTTATCCATAATTATGAGAGAATAGGACTTGAATTCTTTATGACTCCAAGAATGACCTCATAATTATGGCTAAAGGTTTGCTTACTTCCTTTGTTGCTTCTTTTAATATAATTGGATAGATCCCATTCATCCCAGGTGCCTTTCTTATGTTTAACTTCAACACTTTATCTTCCACTTTCCTCTCAGTTATTACAAAATCATATAGCTCTCTGTTAGAGTTTGATAAACTACCGGCATTCCCTTCCATAAAGAATTCCTCGTGTGAGAATGTAGACACAAAATACTCATTCAGTGTATCATCAATCTGAGCAGGATCATCAACAGTTGAACCATCGATATCAAGTGGGCTAATTTTATTCATCACCTTCGTTTCTTCCTTCTAGTGTTTACATAAGTAAAGAAGTCTTTGCTGTTTTTCTTTGCATCTGTCACCAAAGATTTCTCATAATCTGCCTTTGTTTGCCTAACTTCCTACGTGACTTGATTATAGACTAGTTTATATATACTATATAAATATATAGGATTCTGTGTCACCTGATAAATTATTTGCATCCCATGCATTATTATTCTCTGCCACGAGTCTCATTAGTTCATCTGACATCCACTTAGGCCCATATCATGAATAGTATTAGTTGGTATGAAAAGACTAGTAGCTTCTATTTAATTTTTTGAATGCTTCCCATTTAGAACCTGCTAATGGTACATCAACAGTTGGTCCCAGTGTACAGTATTTAAAAACTGTCTGAGGCCATTGTAGTCATCTTTATGAAAGCAAAAACTCTTCCCTTTACCCTTGATGTTAGTTACGTCTTAAGGAAATCCCAAATCACTGTCATGTAGTGGTTCTTTTATCTGCAGATTCTTAATGTAAGAATAAAAACTGCTGATAATCAGATCAAGAGTATTAGTCCCTCTTGTTGCCATTCTAACATACTGTTGTCGAAAACCGTCATCGAATAAATCCACAAAATTTTGCTAGGCTGTGAGTGACCAACCCACAAGTTCCAGTCAATATCTGGAAAGTTAAAATCCCCTATTATAAAACATTCAATTTACTGGCCCGCTCTGTTTCTCTGTACAGTTGTTCATTGTACTCATCAGAGTCATTAGACCTATAACAAACTCATATTCTCATTTTTGCTTTCCCAGCGCTTATGTCACTCAAAATTGCACTTGCCTTGTTCTATATATACAGGGTGTTTCAATTAAAAGGCACCAAGGTTTATCCCACTCATTTTTCGGTTCATACTATTTGTTGTTTGACCTTTTTTGTCATATTTAGACTGAAAATTTTGAATATGATGTTAAAAAGAAACAAAATAACACCACATAGATTTTACAATTTGAAAATTAAATTTTGCTGAAGAATCTTTTTTTTTTCTCAATCAGGAAGTCACTCTTTATTTAGTCTAAGAACTTTGCTGGTGTTCTTCTGAAATGAACATAAACTATTTTATTTGGGGGGGGGGAAATAATAATAACACAATGGCCATAGCATACAGAGTTGTGACAAAAAAACTGCCAAAACTACTCAACTGCATACTGCAAAGCAAACATTACATACAACTGTTGTGTTCTGTTTTGTTTTTTTTCTTCAAATAAAAATGGTTTATGTTCATTCCACAATGACGTTTTTAGACTAAACCAAAGACTGGGAACAACTTTCCCACTAAATACCACTGAAAAAAAAAAAAAAGTAGTTAGTTAAGCAATTTTTAATTTAAAAATTGTAAAATCTAAACCACAATACTTAGCTCAATTTTAGCATCACATTCAAAAATTTCAGTCTAAATATGATAAAAAAAATGTTCAGACAACAAATAGTCTATACCTAAAAATATATGAGATAGAACTCACCTGTGCCTTTTAATTAAAACACTTTTGACACTGCATATTAGATTACAGATGGTAGATATATATATAGATTTTCTGTTTGCAGCTGAACACAGAATTAAATTCACAAACAGAACCTTGAAACCAATTTTTTTTTCTTATCGTAATCAAAAATACACAAAAGGTTAATGAACCTGTAGTACCCTTAATACTGTAGAAGGATATAAAAGGATGTAATATTAAAAAAAAAAAAAAAAACATTTACATTAATTTCAATTTTGAAAGACTAATAACTCCCAACAAAATATTAGGCAAAATATTGTTTTGGAGAATAGATGCAGATAGGATCATTAAGTTAGGTTATTTATATTAGCACAGAGACAGCTCAGGCCATAATGTGTCTATAAACTGCATTACAAAAAAAGTCAGCATTTCCATCGGGAAAAATTGTACCACCTCAAAACTGTGGAAATGGAGACCTGTCTGTATTACGTGAAAATACAATAATGAAAAAGAATTCTTTAACATCAAAACAAATTGTACATTAAGCACAATAAAAATTTAGAAGTATTAACAAAAAAAATCACGAGGGTTAAATAATTAATTAAATAAAAATAAATGGTATCATAATTAGTACACCTTTCATTTCATGTATTCATATATTTTTTAGTTATAAAGTAAATAATGCAAGCATACTTACTCTCCAGATAATCTTCTAAGTACAACATATTTTCACTTTGTTGCTTTACTATTTACAAAGCAGTAAGTTTTATTTACAAGAAATAATTGGCCTTACAAGTTGTTTCTTTAATCAGCAAAAAAACCTGCAAAAAGAAATTTTGCTTTATTAATATCTGTAGGAAAAAAAAATTAAAACTTGAAATGTAATACAAATTTTGGATATTACACAGATCACTTTCAAACATTATCTAAACAGTAATTTGCAATAGTGCATCATACACTAAAGGAAAACTTATTATGAAGGAACAGAGAATCAAAAGCATTCAAATGTCAGAAAAAATTACTTTTGTTTTATTTGTAATAAACAAGAAAAAAAAAAAAAAGGTGGAAAATACTCATTAACAAAATAAGACCCCTTTAATTTCACCAAGCCCCCAATAAAAATACAGATCTTAACACCAAATACAGATGAGGATATTATTAATTTTTGTTCAAATATTTTTCAAAAGTAATTAATTCTTAAATGATCCATATAAATATACATTAAAAGTTAATATTATGCAGCAAATTCTTTCATAAAAAACAGAACCTATTCATTAAATAATGAAACAAACTTTGAACTAGAAAAAAACTTTTAAGTTACTGTTCTGCTTTGAAAATATCTCTAGGATTATTTATTATGTAATAACTTGTGAATATCCTCTTAGTATTGAAAGGATGCAAGGAAGCAAAGCTTATACCAGAGGCAACCCAGGACATAATGTGCCTTTGTACCATGTCTATTGTCTATAAACTGCATTATAAAAACTCAGCATAACTGCAAATAAAAAAAAAAAGTTATCTAATTCATTTACCCACCCCTCCAAACTATTCTTTCAAATCTTCTTTTCAAGGGGTAAAATTTTTCTCAGTGTGGGCTGTACTTGTTAATAGGAGTAAGAGTTTTTACGGGGATGGAATACACTTAAACAGAAAGGACTCAAGAATATTTGCTGCTGCTATTATTATTATTAGCTACATGGTGCATGGAAGCCTGAGGCTTATGCTGCACCAGCCAAAAAAAAAATTCCCCAAGTTACCCTACGAGAGAGAGAGAGAGAGAGAGAGAGAGAGAGAGAGAGAGAGAGAGAGAGAGAGAGAGAGAGAGTAAAAGGGAATCACCAAGAAAGAGAAGAATGATGATATCCAGCTGAGGACACCGGGTGTGCCAAGCCCATACTCACCAGATGTAAGCCCCTGGGATTTGTTTTTTTGTCAGCACACTGCTAGTTTGGTGGATACAAGAAAAGATATGAAACTGATTCTTGTATTGCTTCTATTATGATATGAAAAAGCCTGGAAAGCAAGGTGTAGGGATTACAAGGCCAGGGAGTCCTCATGGAAGAGGCAAATATTTGTACTAAGAGCAAAAACAGGCACATATATTTGCTTGTAAACTAAGGCTAGGAGAATATAAAATAGCCGACCGGGCTAGCCGGGTAGGTAAAGTGCCTGCTTGGCAACTCAAAGGTCATGGATTCAAATCCCGCCTCGGGCTTGGATCAAAGTACTGCAAAAACCTTGGGAGGTGCATTATGGCTACAGAAGCCAATGCGCCAACAACTACCAAAATAAAAAAAATAAAAATAGAAAATAAATTTGAAGTATTGGTTTGGTCATCAGACACAAACATTATATAGATAACAGAAACATTGGGCCACTCAGACATAGGGGAATGCAGAATTTGAATGTGGGAAGTATAATATGGACAGAAAGGAGAGACAAGACTGGAAGGGAAGGAGTTATGCTCTTGGTTAAGAAGGACATAAAATCTAAGGCAGTGTATCCATTTGATGTGAGCTGCCAGGATAATATTGAATCAGTTTGGTGTGATATAAACATTGTGGAAAAAAAAAAAAAAAAAATAGTAGTAGTAGTAATGGGAAATGATGCAAAATAAAAACAAGCTTGTATAGCATCAGCCAAAAAAAAAAAAAAAAAAAAACCTACACAGTTCACCCATCTGTACTCTCCAAGGATTTGTCTAGTTCTTCCTTGAATTTATTCAACTCATCCACTTCCACAACAACAGATGGAAACCTGTTGCAACAATCAATCATTTGCCGACTGAAGGCAAACTTCTGCACATCTACCATGCAGCCATTCTTCCTCAACTTGAATTTATGCCACCTCATGTGTGTAGTCTCAGCAAGTGGGAGAATGCCATCAGCTTACTCGATCCATTCAAGGCCTTAAACACCTCAATCAGATCTCCCTGCATATGCCTAGTCTCGAGACACTACAATTTGCAGAACTGAAGCCTTTCTAGGTAAGAGCACCCTTTTGTTCCCTTCACCAGTCTGGTTGCTCTCCTCTATTTACCCATTTCAGCAGATCTACATCCTTCCTAAAGTGAGGACTACAGATCTGTATGCAGTATTCAAGATGCAGCATAACCATGGCCTTATACAAAGGGATAATCACCTTCTTATCCCTGCTAGCAAAGTTTCTGTATATCATTATATCATTAACAAAACCCCACTCCATAAGCTGTCCTGGCAGCATGTGTGCACTGCTCAGAGAATTTCATATCCAACTGCACAATTACTCCCGGATCTTTTTCATTTTCCATTACCATGCATGTAATACCATACAGTTGATAAGTTTCTCTGGGATTACCACTACCCATATGCAGTACCTTGCATTTGTCAATGTTAAACTTCAACTGCCATTTCTCAGCCTATCAACCCAACTTTCCTAATCTTGTTGAAGTAGCGTGAGCTACTTCAACAAGATTAGGAAACCTAGAAAACTCCACTAACAACATTAGTTCACAAAGAGCAGTGCCCATTGATAACCACACTCTGTCTTTTCCCACTTGACCATCCCTTTATCCATAGCAGTAACCTGCCCTTAATGCCACATTGCTTCAACTTATATAGCAGTCTTTTATGTTTTTAAGGTGACTACTACGACAATGACAGTTCTTGAATTCTTTTCATTGGGTCAGCTGAGGATGTTAACAACTGCAAATTCTAAATGGGAAGTGTTCATGGAAGTAAATTTAGAAGTTTTTATGTTTTTACACCAACAAAGAGATACTGTGCATGGTTTAGACCTCTCATATGAACTGATTAGATTAATGACAGAGAAGAAAAATGTGTGGAATGATTATAAATTATTAGGAACTCTTAGCATTAATCAGCAATCAAGTCACTAAGGGGGTTAGGCAAGCTAAAGCAATTACAAGAGGTCTTTGGCTAAGGGTGCAAAGAATTCTTTGCTTATATTAACACTAGAAAGAAAGGGATCAACAAAATTATTTTGCTAGGAATGAATGGCAAAACAATTGATGATCCCATTCAGGCTGCTGACAAACAATTATTTTACATCTACATTCACAAGTGAAAAGTTTTCAGGAATGGGATACCTTGAAGCATATAAAATTCTAACCAGGAACTAAATCATTTGGTGATAACAAGAAAAGTGGAAGAAAAACAAACTTTTGGCCATAATTGTGAGGACTTTACTGGATTCAGGGTTGGTCCCTACAGGTGCTTTCTTGCATCATTTGCCACTACTAATGCTATGCTATTCACAAAGAGAAATCAAAGAGCAAAGTGAGTAATTACTGTCCTGTAAGCTTGACTTCTGTTCTAGAGGAAATAATGGGGTTAATGATAAAATAATGCAAGATCATCTTGACAGGAATGCAATTATATGGCAATCACAGCACAAATTTGTTAGAAGAAGATCATGTCTGACCAATCTAATTAACTACTCTAATGAAGTTACAAATGAACTGGATGCAAAGAATAAATTTTCCATTATATAGTTACATTTCAGTAAGCCTTTGATATTGTACCACATGTACAGTTGTTGTATAACTTGGAGCAATGTCAAATTAGAGGTAAGTTACTACTTTGGATAAAGTAGTAACTTACCTCTTGGATGGTTGGTAGGAGATAAAAAGTGGTCATAAACAACCACTGATCTTCATGGACTAATGTGATGAATGGGGTTTGACAGCAGTCAAAGTTGGTCCCTTACTGTTTTCAATATTTATTAATTAATGACACATGTATATCTAGTTTGATACTAAGTTTGCTGATGATATAAAGTCAACACAGTGGTTAATGACAGTAATCATGATATACTACTCCAACTAGAGCTGGATAAATTAGGTATATAGGCTGAAAAGTGGCAGTTGAGGTTTAATAGTGATAAATGCATTAATCCATAATAATGTATCATTTGGGTAGCACTCGAGGTAGTGGAATATGAAAAAAAGCTAGGATAACTGTATAGTCCAACATGAAATTTACGGCCAGCCCATGGAGTTCTGTCAATTATATACAGGAAATTTTAATGGTAGGGACAAAGAGGTAATTATCATATTGTATAAGGCAATGGGAAGTCACATCTGGAATACTGCATACAGGTTCAGAAACCTGATTTTAAGAAGGACATAAATCTGTTCAATAGGGTGCAGAAAAAGAGTAATGAGATTAGTTAGGGGGTACAAAAGGATATTCTTACCAAGACAGGTAAGAGGTTGTGTAAATTGCAGTTTCTTCAGTCTGTTGCTGAAGGAACAATCCCCCCCCTCCCTTCAGCCTGTCTTGTATAACACCACTCAGGATGGTTTTCAATAATCGTAAACTAATAGCTGTTTTAACTTAGTTTTTTCCTGATCTCAGAAGTTATTCGCTTTTATCATGTACCATTTTTTCACAAATGACTTAAGTTGATGTCATGATTTGTATTATTGAATGTATTAAGTTAGGAGTAAATTCTGAGAATTTGTAAACTAAATCTTCACATTGGAAACACTGCCTTCAGTCATTTGTTTCTTAATCTTGAGAGCTCCATGCAGCAGTGTTCATCAGTATGAGCTAAGTTTATTTTTGAGTCATGACATTAGAATGTGAAATTTGTGCTGAAAAGTGAGTAAAATGTCTTCACACAAGTGTTTGAACAATCTGAACTTATTTTGTTATATTTGTGGAAGTTATGTAGTCCTCAAGCAGACAAGATATTACAGATTTTGTAAAAAATGTGTACTGTGCTTATTTTTGAGCGAAACTCAGTGACCAAGATAAACAATGGGCTCCACATGAAGTTTGCCAAACCTGTGTTGAAACATCGGATTGTGGAAAAATGGTAAAAAGGAGGCTATGCCATTTGCAAATCCCAAGATTTGGAGGGAGCCTAAAAACCACTGTGATGACTGTTACTTTTCCTTAGTTAATGTAGAGGGATACAAATCAATGAGTAAGAGGGGCATTATGTATCCTAATATTCCACCTACCATTAGACCAGTCCCATATGGAGATAATCTGCCAATTCCATGCCCTCTACTTATATTGGAGAATGTAGCAGTACAGAGAGCTGAAAGTGAAGCTTCTGAAGAAGAAAATGAAGTCTACATGTCTGGAGACAGTGCCATCGTGAGATATTTTTGTGTCCTTTTAAATAATCCGCATGACCATGAAGCACCACTACCCAAATGACGCCCTAGGCATTTGCCTGGATGCCTACTGATAGCATGATTGCACTGCCTGGAGACATGAGTCCACCCCTCAATGTTTTTCACAGCATGAACTCAATGATCTGGTAAGAGAATTAAATTTACCAAAGGAATCTGCAGCACTCCTTGGTTCTTGGACATAACTCAAAAAATCTTCTAGCACATGGGATGTTTTTTGGATGGTACAGAAATAGAGAATGAGAACTAGTCCCCTAGTTTTCTGAGGATGATTATATTTTGTTTTTTGCAGTAATATAAATGACTTACTGAACTATTTAGGAATTAGTTACAATTCTATACAGTGAAGACTTTTTATTGACTCATGAAAGAGGAGTCTCAAAGGTGTGTTGCTCCACAATGGAAATAAATAGGGTCAATTCCAGTAGCTCACTCTGTGCATTCGAAATAAACATATGAGAACTTGATGATGAAGTTGTTGACAAATATTAAGTATGAAGAACATGGTTGGTTGGTTGGTCTGTGCTGACTTTAAAGTTATAGGCATGTTACTTGGACAGCAAGACTGCTGTCCAAGTAATGTCCCACTCACACAAAAATGCTTTGCTTTCTGTGTGAGTGGGATAATCAGGAAAGGAGTAAGCAATGGACTGTCAAGGTCTGGTCAAAGAGGCAGCTTGTTGTCTTAATCAAAGAACATAGTTCATAAACCACTGATAGACCCCAAAACTGTCCTCCTTCCACCCTTGCATGTTTTATGAAACACTTTGTGAAAGTTTTAACTCAGTAAGGTCCTTGCTTCAACTAACTTTGTACTAAATCCCACTGATCACCCAAGAGAAGTTAAAACAAGGTATTTTTGTTGGATCTCAAATTCAAAACCTGATGAGGAACTGACATTTTGAGGGAACTATGAATAAAAGAGAAGAACAGGCATGGATTAGCATCAGGTCTGTTGTTGAGAACTTCTTAGTTAATAACGAGGATCCAGACTGCAAGAATATAGTTGAAAATACGTTGGCAAACTTCACAAAGTTGAGCCGCAACATGATGAGTGTCAAAGTACATTTTTTACACTCCCACATTGACTATTTCTCAGAAAATCTAGAAAGCGTTAGTGAAGAACTGGATGAGAGGTTTCACCAGGACATTAAAGACATGGAAATGAGGTACCAAGGGAAGTGGAATGTCAACACGATGGTCAACTACTGCTGGATGCTGAAGAGGTACTGTAAAGTAGGAGGATCTGCAAGAAAATCAAAATTTGCCACACCATAGATCAATTTTTAAAATGAGAAGTGAGTGTTTAGTGATCTTCTTACCACATTGTCCCTGGAACAACACCACTGCATCGCATGTCATCCATTGAGGATGTAACCACAATGCAATCCAACAGGCTCATCATGGCATCTAACTCCACTGGAGCCCAGATCTCTCTGATACAAGCTTGCCCGAAAAGCATCAGCAATCTCCTCAACAACTGCTCTGAATCACTGTTACTGGAAGAGGCATCTGAAGAATGTATCATGAGGTTCCTTAAAAGCCGTAGTGTTCACAGGGTCGACTCCCACCTATAATTAGAACAGTACCACTCATCCTGCATACACCCTGTCTACCATAATAATATTCCATTCTAATGTACTGCATCATGACCTTTTCAAGCCCCTTTCAAATTGACATTCAGCATTTGACTCATGCTCTCCCAACTGCAACAAGATAACTTCTGAATAGTTGGACTGCAAAATTTTGAAGTGCGTAAAAATCTTATTTTGCACTAACTAACAGTTGTTCACATCCAAGAGTAAGGGAGAGGAGATTAGAAGCTTCTTCAGTTGTCCCTCAAGTCACAATACTCAACATATGCATTGAAAATATGGTCCAATCTTCCAGGAATCTGCAAGTACATAGAGTACACTCAGTGATTCCAAATTCCATTAACTTTGCAAAAAAAGAATCATGTCTAGTCAAAAGATAAGTTGTATGGAGATTGAGATTAAACCAAGATGCCCCACTGTTTACCATTAGCATTTACCATAGGAAAAATTTTTTTTTTATTTTTATTGCCATTCCTTTACCAATTCTATCCATAGAAGCTTCCGTTCCTCTTTGTAACTCACATCACAATTTATTTTAAGTGACAAACAGTTATATGGCAGCTCTTTCTCAGATGATAGCTCATTGACAGAAACACCAAATGTAAATCCAGTAGTAAGCGACCTGTCAAAACTTGTAGTGCATCAGCAGAAACATCTTCAACAGAATGATCGCTGAAATGTAAATCCAGTAGTAGGCGAATGTAAATCCAAATGTAAATCCAGTAGTAGGCGACCTGTCTAAACTTGTAGTGCATCAGCAGAAACATCTTCAACAGAATGATCCAGAAATATCTTCAACAGAATGATCGCTGAATTGAAAAAATCTTTCGCACATTAAATTTCTGCAAAACAGAGCTCAACCAGATATTAGCATTAGTTGAGGCATATGATGCTAAAAGCAAGCTTACATAGCATCAGCCAAAAAAAAAAAATCTTCCCATTTCGCCCATCCATTCACTCCAAATGTTTGTCTAGTTCAGCCTTATATTTATTTAAGCTATCAACTTCCACAACAACAGATGGAAGTCTGTCCCAGCAATCAACTACCCACTAGCTAAAGACAAACTTCTGCATATCTATTCTACAAATGTCTTTCCTCAATTTGAATCTATGCCCCCTCAGGTTCTTAATCCGTGCAAGCGGAAGTATCTCATCAGCACTGAGCCTGCTTAAACCATTCAAGGCAATATTTCGGGCACTGGAAAGACAAGGCATAGATACCACATATATTATGATTTTGAAGAAAATATATGAGAATGCTACCTCCTTTATTAGACTAGAAAAGGACAGTAGCAAATTTAAAATCGAGAAAGGAGTTCGACGAGGAGACACAATATCTCCGAAGCTGTTTACTGCTGCCCTTGAGAAAGCTTTCAGAAGATTAGACTGGTCACAGAAAGGAGTCAATGTGAACGGAGAGTACCTAAACCATTTACGATTTGCAGATGACATTGTGGTCATAAACCACAATCCCAAAGAATTAGAGGAAAATCTTAATCAGTTATGCACAGTTAGTAAGGATTTTGGACTAAAGATGAATATGGCTAAAACAAAAGTAATGATGAACAAGTATGCCACAGAAAGGGACATAATGATTGAAGGAGCAGTAATTGAAAAGGTAGAGTCATATACTTATCTGGGACAAGTTATTAGCTGTAATAATGATAAATGGCTGGAAGTCAAGAGAAGAATAAATTTTGGGTGGAAAGCATTCAGGAAATATAGTCACATACCGAGGAGCAATATCCCAGTTTGTCTGAAACGTAAAATAATGAACCAATCTATACTGCCCAATATGACTTATGGAAGTGAAACTTGGGCACTCACCAAAAGAATGGAAGAGAAGCTGAGAACTATACAGCGAAGAATGGAACGCATTATATCGGGAATCAGACTGTTAGATAAGAAGAGAAACACATGGATTAGGCAGCAAACTCAAGTAAAGGACATTGTTATCAAAACTAAAGAACTAAAATGGTCTTGGGCAGGACACATGGCTTCAAGACATGATGACAGATGGACTAAGAAAATAACAGAATGGTACCCAAGAGAAGCTAGACGAAAACCTGGAAGACAACAATGGAGATGGACAGATGAAATTCATGAGTTTGTGGGTAGTAAATGGATGGCCATTGCACAAAACAGAAGGAACTGGAAAGTTGCTGGAGAGGCCTTCATCCTGCAGTGTATTGAAAATGGCTGATAATGATGATGATGAGTAGAGGAGACTACCGTTATTTATTTTTGGTGGATACCACCACCCAGACGATCATTTCGAAGCTAGTTGGCTTTGTCATCAGTGAGACAATTAAAACAATGCCTTTTACGCTATATACGTAGTTCAAATTTATGGGTAAATTATGGTATCTACACTGATATTATATAGTTAATTACCTAAACCCATAAGAAATTAAGCCTTGTGTATTTCATCTTCTAATACATCATTATTTATACACCATTTGGCATATCTCATATTGTGGAAATAACTTTGCAACTGTGATGGCATGTTGCACTACCAGGGTACCTGTCCACTCACTGATGACGAAGCCAACTAGCTTTGAAACGATCATCTGGGTGGTGGTATCCACTGAAAACAAATAATTAAAGTAGTCTTCTCTACTAGAGAAGCATTATTTATTTGAAGTAGTGCAATACCAGCTATCTTGTTGTGAAGGCACCCACAATATAAGACACAATTAAAACGATGCCATTTGCACTGCATAAGTAGTTCAAATTTATGGGTAAACTATGGTGTATCTACACCGATATACAGCAATCTTCCATGTGCAACAGTGTCAAAAGCTTTCCTGAAATCCAAGTATATGATATCAAAATTATTTTTTGCATCTAGTTTCTTTGTAATCACAGCATATTATGTAATCAAATTTGTCAGACAAGACTTTCCCTTAACAAACCCATGCTGTGTCTGGATTATTGGTGGTCTTGTCTAGATGATCCTGCAATGTCTCTTTAACCAGTGACTCCATTATTTTACCCGGAACAGAAGTTAAACTAATTGGTCTGTAATTAGTCGTGTCACCTTTAGATCCCTCTTTGTGAATTGGGGATACATTTGCACATTTCCAGTCCGTGGAGACCTCCCCTGAGTCCAAGGATACTCTCATAATTATGGCTAAGGGTCTGCTTAGTTCCTTTGCCGCTGCCTCCAATATAACTGGATAGATTGCATCCACTCCAGGTGCCTTTCTTATGTTTAACTTCAACAATTTCTCCTCCACTTTGTTCTCAGTTATTACAAAATCATTAAGCACCCTGTTACAGTTTGATAGACTTCTGGAATTTTCCTCCCTTAATAACTGCTCACGTGTGAATTTAGATGAAAAATATTCATTCAGATTATCGGCTATCTGAGCAGGATCATCAACAGTCAAATCACTGATATCAAGTGGACCAATCTGATTCATCCACTTCCTTTTAGAGTTTATATGAGTAAAGAAGTCCTTGCTGTTTTTCTTAGCATCCTTTGTCAAAGATTTCTCGTAATCTGCCTTTGCTTTCCTAATCTCCTTTGTGACTTGATTACAGGCTAGCTTATATAATCTGTTATAGGCTTCTGTATCGCCTGATAATTTATATACATCCCATACATTTTTCTTCTCTGCCACGAGTCTCATTGGTTCATCTGACATCCATTTAGGCCTAAACCCTGAACAATATTTCTTAATCGGTATGAAAAGCCTAGTAGCTTTCACAATTAATTCCTTGAATGCATCCACTTAGAATTTGCTGTTGGTAACATCATCAGTTGGTCTCACTGTACAGAATTTAAAAACTGTCTGAGACCACTGCAGTCACCATTACGGAAGCAAAAACTTTTCCCTTTACCTCTGATGGTAATATATCTTTAAGTAAATCGCACATCATACATTGTAATCACTGCCACCTAGTGGTTCCTTTATCTGCAAATTCTTAATGCACAAATAATCAGCAGCAATTATTTGTGACTAAGGGTTTACTTAGCTCCTTCGCAGCCTCCCTTAATAAAATTCAATAGTTCCATCCACCCCAGGTGCCTTTTATGTTCAGCTTCAACAATTTCTCTTCCAATTTCCTTTCAATTATCACAAAGTCATTTAGCTCCTCACTGGAGTTCAATAAACTTCTGACATCCCTTCCCATAAAGAATTCCTCATGTGTGAAAGTAGATGCAAAATAACTATTCAATTTTCACAGCCTAAGCAGGGTCATCAACAGTTAGCCCATTGGGGTAGAATTTTTTTCAGCGTGGTCTGTGCTTGTAAACAGGAGAGAATGCTTCTACAGGAATGGGATACAGTTAAATAGAAAGGGTGCAAGAATATTTCGTGATGCTATCGAAGCAGTGTTAGTGGATCGGAAAACTGCTAGCTTGTGGAGGATACACAGGCTAATAGATTAACATTAGCTGCTGGCAGATGTGACAGTTATTCCTGCACTACTTCTATTGAAATAAGCAGCAGCCTAGAAAGCAAGGTACTAGGGATTTCAAGAACTGCTGGGAGTCATGGAACAAGTAAAATACAAGGGCTGTGTTGGTGTAACTAAGAGTAAGAACAGGTGCACGTATACTTGCACCTACACCAATGCAAGAAATATAGTAAATAAATTCGATGAATTTGAAGTGCTGGTTAAGACATAAAAAGCAGAAACTGTTAGGATATCAGACATGTCATGTCATACAGATTTTTTGGAATGCAAAATATGAATTTGGGGATTACAATGTTTACAGATAGGAAGGGAAGGGATAAGGCATTATGCTGATAATTAGGAAATACATAAAATATATGGCAGTGTATCCAGCTGATATATGTGGGCAGTGCAAACTTGAGTCAGTTTGGTGTGACATAAGTATTGGGAAAGCAAATATGAGAGTAGCAGTGTGTTATAGGCCTAATGACTCTGATGAGAACAACAACTGTACAGAGAAACAGAGTGGGCCAGTAAATCCGAATGTCTTATAATCTGGTGAATATGGCCTTGGCACACCCAGGGTCCTAAGCTAGATATCAGGAATAACTGTCTCTCTGAGGGTAACTTGGAAATTTTTTTTTTTTTAGCTGGTGCAGGATAAGCCTCAGGCTTCTTTGCACTATATGGCTAGTAGTAATAATAATAATAATGGAGGATTTTAACTTTCCAGATATTGACTGCAACTTGTGCTTTGGTCACTCGCACATTAGGAAGGCTTTTGTGGATTTATTGGATGATTGTTTTAGCATTAGTAGAGGCATATGATGCAAGAAAGCAAGCTTATGCAGCATCAGCCAAAAAAAAAAAAAACTTCACTTCCCCGTTCGTTCAAAATACCTGTCCATCTAAGCCTTACATTTATTTAGGCTATCAACTTACACAACAAGGGATGGAAGTCTGTTCCACCAAACAACAACCTGCTGGCTAAAGGCAAATTTTGGCACATCTATCCTACATCTGTCTTTCCTCAATTTGAATTTATGCCCTCTCAGGTGATTATTCTGAGAAAGAGGAAGAATCCCATCGGCATTGAGCATACTCAAATCATTCAAGGCTTTATACACCTCTATCAGATCACCTCGCCGGTGCCTAGTCTCCAGACACTGTAATTTGCAAAATTTAAACCTTTCTTTGTAAGAGCAACCCTTTGTTCCATTCACTAATCTTGGTGCCCTTCTCTGTACTCGTTCCAGCAGCTCTACATCCTTCTTGAAATGAGGCCTCCAGACCTGTATACAGTACTCAAGGTGTGGCCTGACCATTGCCTTATACAAAGGGAATAATCACCTCCTTATCCCTGCTAGAAAAATCCCTGTATATCATTGACAAGACACCATGAGCTACTCTTGCAGCCCATCTGCACTGCTCAGAAAACTTCATACCTGCCTGCACAATTACACCCAGGTCCTTTTCATTCTCTACCACTGTCAGTGTAGTACCACAGTGGTAGACACTGTGGTACTACACTGACAGTGGTAGAGAATGAAAAGTGGAAGAGAATGGTACCACAGTTTATACGTTGCTCTGGGGTTACTGTTTCCCATATGTAGTACTTTACATTTGTCAATGTTAAACTTCAGTTGCCACTTCTCAGCCCAGCTACTCAACCTTTCCAGATCCTGTTGCAGCAGCATACTGTCAGTAGTGTCCTTAACAACCCTGCTAACTTTTGTATCGTCTGCAAACTTGGACATAAAGCTTGACATACCTTCATCAATATCATTTATAAATACAGAAAACAACAATGGACCCAACACTGAACCCTGAGGGACTTCACTAATAACATTAGTCCACGATGAGCAGTGTCCATTGATTGCCGGAACAAATTTCCATCTGCCATTGTGGAAGTTAGCTTAAATAAACAGAAAACAACAATGGACCCAACACTGAACCCTGAGCGCATTGTACATTGCTGACATTCCACTATTTTATTAGTGGAGTCCCTCAGGGTTCAGTATTGGGTTCATTGTTGTTTTCTGTATTTATAAATGGATTTACTGAATTTTCTTAAATATTTACTGGGATTTACTTAAATATTTAACTATCATGAGGAGTAAAGGGAATGTTTTTTTCTTTTGCAAATGTGAATATGGTGGTCTCAGACAGTTTTTAAAAATTCTATGCAGTGGGACCAACTGATGATGATCCTGCTCAGGTAGCTGACAAACTGAATGAGTATTTTGCATCTACATTTGCATGAGGGATTCTGTAGAGAAGTGAAGGCCAAAAAATTTATCACACTCTAACTGGGAGCTAAATGATTTTGTGATAATCCAAAGGAAAGTGGAGGAGAAATTGTTGAAGTTAAACATAAGAAAGGAAGCCACCTGGGCTGGATGAGACCTATCCAGTTATATTAAGAGAGACAGCAAATTTAATTAAACAAACCCTTAGACATAATTATGAGAGCATCCTTGGATTCAGGAGATGTCCCCACAGACCGGAGATGGGAAAATGTATCCCCAATTGACAAACCGGGATCTGCAAATTGTAGCACCTGGAGACTAAGAGTCTGCGAGGTGATCTGAATGAGGTGTATAAATTACAGACCTGTTAATTTAACTTCTGTTCTGGGGAAAATAATAGTCCCTGGTTAAAGAATCAATGCAGGATCATCTAGACAAGACTGCAGTTATAGTTCAGACACAGCATGGGTTTGTTAAAGGGAAATCTTGTCTGATCAATTTGATTGGATACTACAATGTGGTCACAATTGAATTTCACGAAAGCTTTTGATAATGTTGCACATAAAAGATTGCTGTGAAAATTGGAGCAGTAAACGGCCTCCGTAGCCGAGTGGTCAGGAGCGGGAGTGCAGTAGCACATGCTCTTTGAGTAGACCGGGGTTCAAGCCCCTGACTGCTGAATACGGTCGATCTGCCAACCCGCACTGGACCAGCGTGGCAGATTATGGTCCAATTCCCTCAGCATGAATTGTTGAGGAGGCTTCCATCCTGCAGTGGGTTGATAATGGCTGCACTTTTATGGCATTAAGGACAAGTTGCTGCTATGGATAAAGGGGTGGTTGAATGTGAGAAGACAGGGAGTGGTAATCAATGAACATTGCCTATATGGACTAATGTTATTAGTGGTATCTCCCAGCGTTCGGTTTTGGGCCCATTGTTGTTTTCTATATTTATCAATGATATTGATGAATGTATATCAAGCTTAATGTCCAAGTTTGCAGATGATACAAAAGTTGGCAGGTTTGTTAAAGGAAGTACACTGCTGCAACAGGATCTAGAAAAGCTGGGCAGTTGGGCTGAGAAGTGGCAACTGAAGTTTAACATTGACAAATGCAAAGTACTACTTATGGATAGCAGTAACTTCAGAGTAATGTAAAAACTGTGTGGTACTACACTTAGGGTAGTGGAAAATGGAAAAAGACCTGGAGGTAATTGTGCATTCTGATATAAATTTCTCTGAGCAATATAGACAGGCTGCCAGCACAGTTAATGGGATTTTGTCAATGATATACAAGAATTTTGCTAGCAGGGATAAGGAGGTGATTATCCCATTGTATAAGGCAATGAGATTGGTGAGTGGAACAAAGGGGTGCTCTTACCAAGGAAGGCTTAAGTTCTGCAAATTGTAGCATCTGGAGACTAAGCATCTGCGAGATGATCTGATTGAGGTGTATAAGGCTTTGAATAGTTTAAGCAAGCTCAATGCTGATGGGTTTCTTCTTCTTGCTCAGATTACGCACCGGAAAGGGCATAAATTAAAATTGAGGAAAGACAGTTTCAGAATACGTGCGTGGAAATTTGCCTTTATCCAGTGAGAGTTTGATTGCAGGAACAAATTTCCATCTGCCGTTGTGGAAGTTAGCTTAAATAAATTCATGGAAGAACTAGGCAAACTTTTGGAGCAAATGGATAGGTGAAATGAGAAGAGTTATTTTTTTTTTGGCTGATGCTCTGTAAGCTTGCTTTCTTGCATGATATGTCATTACTAATGCAAATTGACATCAAGTGAACCAATGTGATTCAATCCCTTTTTTCTACTCTTAATATAAGCATAGTAGTCGTTGCTCCTCTTCTTGGTATTCTTCACCAGAAACGTCTCATAATCTGCCCTAGCATGCTTAACTTCCTTTAAGACTTGATTATAGAATAATTTATATCTACCATAGGCTTCTATATCACCTAATAATTTATATGCATTCCATGCACTTTTCTTATCTGCTATGTGTCTCAATAGTTCATCTGACATTCATTTAGGCCTACGCCTTTAAGAGGATCGCTCTGTTGGTATGAAAAGCCTAGTAGCTTCTTTGATTACTTCCTTGAATTCTTCCCATTTATAATTTGATGTTAGCATTAGTATTAGTAGAGGCATACGATGCAAGAAAGCAATGCTTATGCAGCATCAGCCAAAAAAAAAATTGGAGTGGGTTGTGTACGGGGACACAATCGCAATCGTTTAAAGCGTGAATCCGTAAGGCTGATGATAGGAGAAGTAAGATACATATGGCATAGTATTTACATCGCTGTTTCTTACAAAAGTTAAAGCTATACAAGTGTTGCCCAGAGTAGTGGGGGATGTAGAAATGTACTTCAAGTTTAACTCACGTTGAACTTTTGAATTTTTCTTTCCAATGATATACGTTTCTTACATTTCTGTTCATATTTCCTTTGCAATTTTTTTGACATTATGAAAATTTTCTTCAACTCAGCACACTTATCGGCTTATAAAACTTCAAATTTTATTTTATCAGTTATTATTGCTAAATAATATTGTAGATCCTGTTATTCTCTACAAACCGACACCAATTTCAATGTCCTATCTCTTCGCAATGCAAAGTTACACTGCTCAAACGCGTGCGGCATTGCCATTTTCAGTGTTCATGCATAAGTGCTACCCCTCCCCCTGCATACCCCCACTACCCACCATTTTAGATACGGACATAAACCCTCTATCCAACAAATTTTAAATCATTAGATTATCATTTATAATTTACGAGATATAAGTGCAACAAATCTTGCATTCACGTAGATACAAGATTTCCATTTCTCTCCTCCATTTGTTCCAAATGCCTTTCCAGCTTAGCCTTAAATTTATTTAGGCTATCAACTTCCACAACAAAAGATGGAAGTCTGTTCCACCAAGCAACTATCCGCTGGCTAAAGGCAAATTTCCACACATCTATTCTAGAACTGTCTTTCCTCAATTTCAATCTGTGCCCCCTCAGGTTCTTAATCTGAGCAAGAATCCCATCAGCATTCAGCTTGCTCAACCCATTCAAGGCCCTATACACCTCAATCAGATCACCTGCGAGGCGATCTGATTGGGACCAACTGATGATGTTGGTAACATGATCAGTCAGTTCCACTGCATAGAATTTAAAAACTGTCTTAGACCACTATAGTCACCCTTACAAAAGCAAAAGCGTTTCCTTTTACTCATGACAGTAGTAATGTCTTTAATTCAATTTCACATTAGTACACTGTGATCGATGCCACTCGGTCGGTCATTTACTGCAGATTCTTAATGCATGAAGGATCACTGCTGATAACCAGATCATGATAACCAGATCTTGGGGGGAGACAAAGACTAATGGATTAACAGTAGCCACTGGCAGAGGTGAAAGAGATTCTTGCACTGCTTCTATTGGAATGAGCAGAAGCCTGAAAAACAAGATGCAGGATATTTCAGAGACTGCTGGAAGTCATTGCGGTACAAGTAAACACATGGGTTGTGTTAGGGTAGCTAAGAATAGAAACAGGTGCATGTATACTTGCGTGTACACTAATGCTAGGAGTTTAGTAAATAAATTTGATGAATTTGAAGTATTGCTCAAAACATCAAAGGCAGATATTGTTGGGATATCAGAGACGTGGTGTCACACAGATATAAGGAATGCAGAACTGGAATTTGGGGAGTACAACGTCTACAGAAAGGATAGACAGGATAGGAAGGGAGGAGGGGTTATGCTATTAGTTAAAAAACACATAAAATCCAAGGAAGTGAAGCCAGTTGACATCGCTGGACAGTGCAGTGTTGAGTCAGTTTGGTGTGACATAAGCATAGGTAAATCAAAATTGAGAGTAGGAGTGTGCTATAGGCCTAATGACTCTGATGAGTATAAAAAGATGCTGTACAGGGAAATAGAATGGGCCAGTAAATCGGAGAGTCTTATAATGGGGGATTTTAATTTCCCAGATATTGACTGGAATTTGTGGGTTGGTCACTCACACACTAGCAAGGCTTTTGTGGATTTATTGGATGATTGTTTTCTACACCAGCATGTTCGGGAGGCAACTAGAGGGAGTAATACTCTTGATCTGATTATCAGTAGGGATTCTTCATGCATTAGGAATCTGCAGATAAATGAACCACTGGGTGGCAGTGATCACAGTGTGCTGAAGTGGGATTTACTCAAGGAGGTAACTACCATCAGAGGTAAAGGGAAGGGTTTTTGCTTTCGTAAAGGCGACTATGATGGTCTGAGACAGTATTTAAATTCTATACAGTGGGACCAACTGATGATGTTACCAACAGCAAATTCAAAATGGGAAGCATTCAAGGAACTAATCTTGGAAGCTACCAGGCTTTACATACCAACCAAGAAATATTGTTCAAGGTTCAGGCCTAAATGGTTGTCAGATGAACTAATGAGACATATGGCAGAGAAGAAAAATGCATGGGATACATACAAATTAATGGGTGACGTGGAAGCCTATGATAGATATAAGTTGGTCTGTAACCAAGTCACAAAGGAGATTAGGCAGGCAAAGGCAGATTATGAGAAATCCTTGGCGAAGGATGCAAAGAAAAACAGAAAAGAGTTCTTTACCTATTTAAACTCAAGAAGGAAAGGGATGAATCAGATTGGTCCACTGGATGTTGATGGTTCAACAGTTGAGGATCCAGCTCAGGTGGCTAACAATCTAAACGAGTATTTTGCATCTACATTCACACATGAGGAGTTATTCAGGAAGGGGAATGTCGTAGGTGAAGTAAACATTGGCAGTGAGCTAGATGATTTTCTAATAACTGAGAGGAAAGTGGAGGAGAAATTGTTGAGGATAAACATAAAAAAGGCACCCGGGGTGGATGGGATCTATCCAGTTATATTAAAGGAGGCAGCAAAGGAAGTAAGCAAACCCCTAGCCATAATTATGAGAGCTTCATTGGACTCAGGGGAGGTACCCATGGACTGGAGATGTGCAAATGTAACCCCAATTCACAAAGGAGGATCAAAGGCTGACACAAGTAATTATAGACCTGTTAGTTTAACTTTGGTTCCAGGAAAATTAATGGAGGCACTGGTTAAAGAAGCACTGCAGGATCATCTGGACAAGAAGTCAGTTATAGCTCAGACACAGCATGAGTTTGTTAAGGGCAGGTCTTGTCTGACCAATTTGATTGGATACTATGATGTAGTCACAAAAGAACTGGATGCAGGGAATAACTTTGATATTATATATTTGGATCTTAGAAAGGCTTTTGATACTGTTGCGCATGGAAGACTGCTGCACAAATTGGAGAAGTGTGGCATTCGAGGCAAATTGCTGCTATGGATAAAGGGATGGTTGAGTGGCAGAAGACAGAGAGTGGTAATCAATGGACACTGCTCAACGTGGACTAATGTTATTAGTGGAGTTCCTCAGGGTTCAGTGTTGGGTCCATTGTTGTTTTCTGTATTTATAAATGATATTGATGATGGTGTATCAGGCTTAATGTCCAAGTTTGCAGACGATACAAAGATTGGCAGGGTTGTTAAGGACACTACTGATACTATGCTGCTGCAACAGAATCTGGAAAGGTTGAGCAGATGGGCTGAGAGGTGGCAAATGAAGTTTAACATTGACAAATGTAAAGTACTACATATGGGAAACAGTAACCCCAGATCAACGTATCAACTCTGTGGTACTACGCTGACAGTGGTAGAGAATGAAAAGGACCTGGGGGTAATTGTGCAGGCAGATATGAAGTTCTCTGAGCAGTGCAGACGAGCTGCAAGAGTAGCTCATGGTGTCTTGTCAATGATATACAGGAATTTTTCTAGCAGGGACAGGGATGTGATTATTCCCTTGTATAAGGCATTGGTCAGGCCACACCTTGAGTACTGTATACAGGTCTGGAGGCCTCATTTCAAGAAGGATGTAGAGCTGCTGGAACGAGTACAGAGAAGGGCAACAAGATTAGTGAATGGAACAAAGGGTTGCTCTTACGAAGAAAGGCTTAAGTTTTGCAAATTACAGAGCCTGGAGACTAGGCATCGCCGAGGTGATCTGATAGAGGTGTACAAGGCTTTGAATGGCTTGAGCATGCTCAATGCCGATGGGATTCTTCCTCTTGCTCAGAATAATCACCTGAGAGGGCATAAATTCAAATTGAGGAAGGACGGATGTCGGATAGATGTGCGGAAATTCGCCTTTAGCCAGCGGGCAGTTGGTTTGTGGAATAGACTTCCATCGCTTGTTGTTGAAGTTGATAGCCTAAACAAATTTAAGGCTCAGCTGGACAGGTATTTCGAACGAATTGAGGGGTGAAATGGGAGTAGTGGTTGTTTTATTTTATTTTTTTTTTTTTTTTGGCTGATGCTGAATAAGCTTGCTTTCTTGCATCATATGCCTCTACTAATGCTAATGCTAATGAGTACTGCTTCCTCTTGTTGCCTCTCTAACATGCTGCTGTTGAAAACATTCATACAAGAAATCTACAAAAGTTTTGCTAGTGTATTAGTGACTAACCAACAAATTCCAGTCAACATCTGGAAAGTTAAAATCCCCATTATGACATTCTAATTTCCTGGCCCACTCTATTTCTCTGTATAGCTGTTTGGTATATTGATCATAGTCATTAGGCCTAGAACACACTCCTACTCTCAATTTTGTTTTCTCAGTGCTCTCTCTGACTGACTCAATATAGCACTGGTCACCCATGGTAACTGGATGCACTGCCTTAGATTTAATATGCTTCTTGGCTAAGAGCATAACCCCTCCTGTCCTGTCTGTCCCCTCCATCCACCTGTACTGCCCTTATTCAAATTAACACACTCCTACTCTCAATTTTGTTTTCTCAGTGCTCTCTCTGACTGACTCAATATTGCACTGGTCACCCATGGTAACTGGATGCACTGCCTTAGATTTAATATGCTTCTTGGCTAAGACAGGACCCATCCTGTCCTGTCTGTCCCCTCCACCCACCTGTAATGCATACACTGTACTGCCCTTATTCAAATTAAGTATCACTTATGTCTGAGTGATGCCATGTTTCCACTGTCCCTACAATGTCACATTTGATGACAATCAGTACTTCAAATATCTCAAATTTATTTACAATGCTCCCAGAATTAGTGTACATACACATGTTCTTACTCTTACCCTTACACAGCCCATGTATTCACTGGTTCTACGATGACAACAGCAGGGCCTGAAATCCCCGATACTTTGTGTTACAGGTTGCTGCACGTACCAACAACAGCAATGCAAGAATCACCTTCACCTCTGCCTGCAGGTCTGGTTAATCTATTAGTCTGTGTATCCCCAAGCTAAGCATCAGCAAATATTCTTGCTTTCATATGTTGTTGTTGTTATTTGGTTTTTAGGAGCATTAGCAACTAAGGCCAAGGTTTAGATAAAGGACGAGATTTTAAAGTGGAGTGTGGGATGAAGGATTCCATTCCTGCTAGAATAATTTCACTGATACGATCTGAGCAAACGTTGACGAAATGAAACAGTAATCTGACCAAGGAAAAGAAGAAAAGAAGTCTCGCAGGTCATCTCATTTTGCATTCTTGTAATGCCAAACAACACGAGGTTGCGAATAGCCATGAGATAAAGGTTCCATTGGAGAAGAGACAATAACCAAGTTGTGATCTGAGGTGCCTACAGGACCTCTCACTTCGATCGTGTACTTAGAAGGGTTGTTGTTTGTGAGAAAAAGATCAAGCGTGTTGGCTGTATGGTTAGGACTGTCCCGTATTCTTCTAGGTAAATGAGCAATCTGAGCAAGGTCATTAGTAATTGCAAAAGCCTCAGTATCTCGACCAGTTGGGTCGGGATTGATTAGTGGAGTGACTAAAAAACGGAAGCCAGCTGGAGTTGTGAACATTAAAATCACAAGGAAAATTACCCCACTGTTAGGAAAGTTGGACTGGAGAAAGTCAAGTTGCAAAGAGAGGAAGTCAAAGAGCTCTAAGTGATTAGTGGAGTTGGGAGAACAGTAGAGACAACAGATGAATTTGACACAATGAGGTAGAGAGTTTAAGCCACAGAAGATCGAAAAGAGGAGATTCCAAATTACCAAGTCTTTGACAGGGAATATCAGAACAGACATATGCACAAGTACCACCTTTGAGGCGAAACGAATCATACAGCGAATAATTTGGGCAACTGAGATTCTATCAGAAAAAGTACATAGGGTTTGGCAGACTGCAAGTGGAAATGGACATCGTTGAAATTAGAATTGAGACCACGTATATTTGTGAAATGAATTAGGAAGTGTTTGGGAGGTTTAGATCTTTTCGCAGATAAGCTTGCTCTATTAGTTTTACAATTCGTGGTGTAAGAAAAAGTGGGTGGGACATGCTGTATGAGGTAATAAAATTTTTGGATATGGCGTACACATGGTAAGAATATATCCAGATCCTTGACATAATGTGGCCTCGACAATGACCCCCACACTACTCGGACTCCCTCCAGTCACTATCTGGCAGAGTAAAGGTAGCAAGATTATACACTAGCTGATCCGGAAGCCTTCTAGATAGTTACCAATAGGTTCGGTCTGGTGTACTAACTAGCAGCCCGCCTGCGAACACCGTATTAGAGCTTTACCCTTGAAATGTAAGGAATATCAGACCTCGCCACGATGTTCATCATAACCTCAAAAGTCATGAATCATACTGCATGATGGATGAGATGGGGAAGGGTTGACTGGAACTTAGCTCTGGAGACTAAACATGGGTTCCACCACTTCAAGCCTCCAATAAGCAATGTGGTGGTATTGCAACGGTTGATGAGAGTCATCTACCACCTAGTACTGCTTGGTAACACAGAGGGGCAGCATTCCTCCATGTGGTGTGGGTGCCACACCTCGACCCCTGCTTACGTTGGTTCACACCTGTATGCACCCTCCATGTACTTGTGCATGGAGGTTATACCCAGGATTACTAACAGTCCCACCATCTTGAAGGTGCAAGCAGAGGATTTGACCGTCCCAGACTGTCCAGACTTCACCAAAATTGGGTCCACTTGATTTGAGTGTCAACCTAATATCAGTTCCATCAGCGTTTTAGACTTCCAGGTAGCAAGTACAGCTTGTCTGAAATATCTGAGAGAATGTCTGTGACAACCTCAAGTAGATGTGTGGAAATTTGCCTGCAACAATTTGATTGCTGAAACAAACTTCCATCTGGTGTTGTAGTGGTGGTGGGTAGTTTGAATAAATTTAGGGGAAATGGATAGTGTTGGATTAGTATTTTTTTTTTTTTTTTTGTGTGGGTGGGTGTCTATATAAAGCTTTCTTTCTGGCAGAATTTGCCACTACTAATAGTAATCTAAACTCTCATCTTTATCCACACCATTCTTTTCCAATAAATATGCTAAGACTTTTCAAGAACGCATTACAACTGGCTGCTATTAAATCTCGGTCTTCATTTATTGTGTACTAAATCTATAAACAATTGTGGAGAGATTATTAATGGAAACTTGATTCTGAAAGGTTAAGAATAGGAACATTGCTTCTCGTCCAAATAGCAATTCAGCTCTTTTTTGGTCTCTTGCCAAAACTATTCATCACTTTTTCCATCAATACTTCCAGCCAATGGTGCTATATTCCAACAATTCTGCTGCATCCACATCTAAAGATGAAGCTGTCTTATTAGCATCTTAATTTTCCTCTAATTTTTACATTGAGAAACTTGGTAGATTTCCCTGAATACATTTCATTTATTTTTTTGGTTTTCAAATGCTAAAATATTGACAAGTCTCCAGAACCTGGTGGCAGTTCTCCACTTGTTTCTTAAAACATGTGCTCCAGAATTAATCAGTTTTGTATCACCTTTTTTACTCTTATTCTAATAGTGTTTTTCCTTCTGCATCAAAATTTGCTAATATCCAACCAATTCCTAAAATGGAAGCAAATGTCTTCATTACAGTTATTGTTCCATTGCATTCTCATCAACCCTTTCAAAAGTAAAAGAGAATTATAATGCCAACTTTTATACTAACTTGAAACCTTCCTACTGATTCTGTTAGTGTCAACCCACTTGTGTTATATTTGCTTGTTTTATTCATCTGTGTACAAATCAAGCAGTTTCTCTAGACATTTCCAAGATTTTATCACAATTTGAAGTCAAAGTTTGTAGATGACACCAAGCTTAGCAGGGAGGTTAATGGGAGTATGCTACAGGCAACAGGATCTAGAAAAGTTAGGCAGATAGGCTAAGAAATGGTAATTGAAGTTTAACATTGACAAATGCAAATTACTGCACATGGGTAGCAGTAACCCCAGATTAATGTACCAACTGTGTGTGTGGTACTACACTCAAGGTAGCAGAAAATGAAAAAGACCTGGGGTAATTGTGCAGTCAGATGGTCAGGCCACATCTTGAGTACTGCATGCAGGTCTGGAGGCCTCATTTTAGGAAGGATGTAGAGCTGTTTGAAAGAGTACAGAGGACAATGAGATTCATGAGTGGAACAAAGGGGTGCTCTTACCAAGAAAGGCTTCTGTTCTACAAACTGCAATGTCTGGAGACTAGGCATGTACCTGCAAGGTGATATGATTGAGGTGTTTAATGCTTTGAATGGATTGAGCAGAATCAGTGCTGATGGGATTATTCCTCTTGCTCAGACTATGCACATGAGGGGGGGGGGGGGCAAAATTTCAAATTGAGAAATGACAGTTGCAGAATAGATGTGCAGAAGTTTGTCTTTAACCAGCAGGTGGTTGACTGTTGGAACAAACTTCTGTTATTGTGGAAGTTGAAAACTTAAATAAATTCAAGGAATAAGTAGACAACCTATTGAAGGGAATGAATGGGTGAAATGGAAAGGTTTTTTTTTTTTTTTTTTACTGATGCTGCTTAAGCTTGTTTTCTTGCATCATTTGCTACTGCTAATGACCACAACATCACCAGGAACTTTATTGCCACACTTCATGTGTAATCACAATGCATTTGCACTCTTCTATCTTTGATCGTCTGTAGAATAAATGGTTCATTATTAATACAAAATGTTGTACACAATGCAAAAGCATGACTTTTCTAGATCCTGTTTACAACTGTTTTTGCAGCTTTCACTGCAGGATTAATTAAAGACTCCAAGTTTATTCCACTCCATCACATAGCCATTCAGTTTCTGCTGCATTCCCTTGCAATAGATATTTCCATGGGCACTGTTATTTTGTATTGGCATCTGTAATTCCATTTTCCTCCCTTCTGAATTAGTCCAAACATGTGCCTCAATTAGTCTACATCTATTCAATTGTTCAATACAACTCACTAAAATAACCTTTCTTCTTCCTTATTTATCCCTACTATTCTTTGAAAAATCTTCTTTAGTATGTATTTCCTGAAAATTACAATCTACAAAAATTCAACAACGAACAGATATCCTCCATCTTCTTAATCCAGACATGGTACTAGAGGTTCTAACACCTTTACTTTTGGCATCCCATAATAATCATCTAGCTAGCACACTGATGTATTTGATACACCAAAAACAGTAAAACTTATGCATTTAAACTTTTGTTATAATCAACATGTGTGAATTTTAGTATTAGTATTCTTCCAGCATATTGAGTTTTAAGCTCCATAATTAATTAATTGGAAAAGTCTAGTAATAAAAAAATTTCTTCATGACAGAGTGTATGTCAAAAAAATACCATTCATACGGTAACTTAACATGGAGTTTAGATTTCCTTCTTTTTTCACCTTTTTTTTTGCCACTAACAGCCCTGATTTTTGGCTGTACAGTTACTTGGTCACAAAATATATATATTTTTGGATATCTAGGTTGTTGTTTCTAATGATATTTTTGATTTTATTATACAATACACTGCTAGAATTAAGAATAAAATTTTTACAATTTCCCATTTTAAACTATTTCCCCCTCTCAATTCAAGAAAAAAAAAATTGGTGAAGGAAAGACAACCATATACCTGCTATGATTTTTTGCATATCTACTACAAGGGTTAAAGAAGAAAATTCTCTTAAAGCATACCCCTAAAAATATTTTGTTAATTTCAATAACTTCCCAATGATTCTTCAATTCAAATCAGCATAGCTCCAGAGACAAAGTGTTATTCAGTTTAAACAACAGGATTAAATGCTTTTTAATGAAACATCTATTATCATGTTATTTAATACAGTTGTTTCATTTCACTAAACTAGTGGAAGTGTAGTTCATTTATTAATTCAGCCCTGGATCATGCAGTACATTCAATGTAGGCGGTACCAAGAAAACTAAATTGTATGGAAAATGTATTTTTGGTGGCAATAAATTCCGGAAGAATATTTACATTTTACAAAAGTTATTTTATTCTGTAATACAGAAAAGAGAAAAACGTGAATTATTTTACATCCTGTGAAAGGTTACATTGTATAATAAATATCCTTTCCTTCATTTCTTCGGACGAAGAATTGATTCATTAAAAAATAGAATAAGTAAAATAAGTGAAAGGCATGGTGTAGAACGGATGTGATTTCACAAAATAAACATGAGATGTACACACAATGAATTTCCATAGCATATATCAAAATCTCAATCACTGATTGAAACTACACTTACATAACTTCCAAGTATGAAAACCTTTTTTATATTTTAAAACTTAAGATAATTAGACACCAGACAAAAGATGGCAAAAAAATGATGCATGCATAATTGAGAAAAATTCAATCACCCAGTCAGAAACTTTATTCTTGGCAAATGGTGACAATTTCTGTTATCAAAATCACATTGGAGTTATCTTAAAAATGCTTTGTGTTGATGGTATTTTTATGAACATTATTTATTAGGGTATAAACAAATATTTTTTAAAAATAATTCATGATATTTAATAGAGACTATATAAGCCTTAGCTGTACGGCTGTATATATAGTTATTGTACATGCACTTGTACACTTTAAATAAAAAGCAATATGCTTCTCTGATGGAGCTGTGCCTTTTATTTAGAGTAGTTCAATGTGAAGGAAAATTGTAGTGAAGTGCCTCCACAATATGAGATCAATGCACTAAGTAGCAAACCTAGTTTGCACACAGCTATGTATAGTAACTCTATATAGTTTTCATATCTTGAGGTTTTTGCTGCCCTAGCCTTAACTATGGCTATATATAGTTAATACATTGTATATATGTAACAGTACTTTTGTCCCTGATTTTTAGTCAGCAGACTTCAAATTTCAGTGAACATTGTATGATATTCACACAATAGAAAAAAGGTTCAATTGTGAGTAATAAGCAATATTCACTGAATATTGCATTGCCATTTACTGAATTTAAAATATGACAGCCTGTTTTAGTTAAGTCTTGAGACAGGCTGTCACAGAAGAAGTATCTCCCCTTTTAAATAAATGGCTGATTAGCCATTCAGTAATGTCATTAATTTAAAGTACTTAAGGAACTCGTATATTAACTTGATCGTTGCAATATTCACCTGTCTGAACCTGTTGGCAAAATGTAAATTGAAACACCTGCACCCTTCAACCATTAGACACAAACCTGAAAGTAACAATTGAAGCCACTGTGAATGCTTCATTACTGGACACCAGCCAGAAACTTCAATTTCATGAAACCAGAGAGTGTAACTATTGGGGACACTGATATTTATCATAAAGCCAGTGCATTTCAATAACTGAATGCAAGAGATGCCACTCAACACACCCTTTGTACAATAAGTGATTTCTGGAAACTTCAATGGATAAATCAAAGAGAACACTTTTGATGATATCTATTGGGAGTTTCAGTTGCACGGATTGACAGAGTATGACATCACTGAAATCATGAACACATGTGACCCTACATGCCTAGTTCAGAGTTAAAAGAAAAACCTCTTATAGAGATAATGGATTTAGACTTCCATCTGAATCTATACCAGATTCATCACTATTTTCCTACTGGAATTACCAGTAACACTGACCACTGCAATCGATAAGTATGTTCATTACACGTGCATCATTTTCTTTCATCTTTCTGCGCTGGCTACTATAGGTATGCATAAAAATTATCAATGTTTTCAGAACTGAGTTTTAAAATGTCATCAGCGCAAGATTAATTGTGCATGCAAGAAAATATTACTCCAGGAAGTGACTAGTTCTGAAAGTTGCAAAGTCTAAGTACCAAACACTTAAGGGAATCAAATTTAGTAAATTTAATTGAAGCAAATTTAATTCTTGGAGTATATTTTCTCTTTCTAGTATGATACAAACAAGAGGACAGTGATGAGAAGCAAAACAATGTTCTGCCCTCATAAAATTTCCATAAATGCACCCCACAATCTTTAATAAACATACCAACCATCAGAGCACCTTGCCATGCAGTATGGACCTAGCATATGGTAATTTTACCACTGACACTTGTTCAAATTAATGAAAGATAATTGTAGACCGGACATAAAATATGCTTTAGTTACAGGGTTAGTTAATGGAACAAACCACCACCTAGCTTTGTAAATTATGAAGTGTATTTCCACAGGGGCTCACATCTGGTGAGTATGGGCTTGGCACACCCAGGGTCCCGAGCTGGATATCATCATTCTTCTCTTTCTTGGTGATTCCCTTCTACTTCTCTCTCTCTCTTTTTCTCGGGGGTAATTCAGAAATTTTTTTTTTTTTTTTGGCTGGTGCAGCATAAGCCCAGGCTTCCTTGCACCGTATGACTAATAATAATAAGTACAGGGCATACCTATTTTTCAAAGTAATTACTGAAGTACTATGAACTGATTAGACAGACAATGTTTGTTAGCCAATATAATATTATTTAGTTTTTTTTTTTTTTTTTTTTTTTTTTTTAGGAGCATTAGCAACTAAGGCCATATTGCTCTGGGGATATGCAGTTGTCATTCCCTGACCTTTCCACATCCTCCGTATTTGGTGGGATCACGGGCTCGAACCCCGGTCTAATCAAGAAGCGTGTGCTATGCACAGCTGCTCCCGCCCACCTGGCTACGGAGGCGCCAACAGCCAATATTATAACATTTAGTTTACACACATTCAAAAACAGTGTTATAAACAAACTTTTTCAATCTGATCAAATTTTCCATTGGACATGAAAGAAAGTACACAGAACATTGCCAGTTACTTCCACTGCTAATTTCCTCAAATTCATCAGTAGTTTTTACTTTCTCTGATAAACTTTTTTGTTGGTCCAGCCCCAAAATAAAAAATTCCTAAGATTAAACCAGGGCTCCTTCTGATCCACATATACTAATCCATCTGTTAGGAAAATTAATATCATGCCAGTTTTGAACAAGAATACTGAAGCATGATGGAACTCCATTCTACATAAAGATCATTTCGCATATATTTGGGGTTTATCAGCGATGTACAGAGACTTTGCTAGCAGGGATAGGGAGGTGATTGTTCTTTCTGCATGGAGCCATGGTTGGGCTGCATCCAGATCTGGAGGCTTCATTTTGGGAGGAATGTAGATCTGCTGGAACAGATGCAGAGGGGAAATCAGATTGGTGAAGTGAACAAATGGGTACTCTTGCCCAGAAGGGTTTCAGTTCTGCAAATTACAGCATCTCGAGACCAGGCACCTGCGGAGAGATCTGATTGAGGTGTTTAAAGCCTTGAATGGATTGAGTGAGCTAAATGTTAATGGTATTCTTCCACTTGCTTTCAGAGACTACACATAGGAAGGGGAATGAATTCAAGTTCAGGAGGGATGGTGCAGAAGTTTGCCTTTAGCCAGCAGATGGTTGATTGTTGGAACAGGCTTCCATTTGTTGTTGTGGAAGTGGATAGGTTGAATACATTCAAGGGAAAACTACACAAATTCTTGGAGGGTACAGATGGATGAACTGGTTTTTTTTTGGCTGATGCTATATAAGCTTACTTTCTTGCATCATTTGCCATTACATTTACTACTATATTAGTGCCCACTGGGTGTCCTCACGGAAAAAGCAAATATATAGATTGTGTTACAGTTACTAAAAGCAAAAGCAGGCTATTGTTATTGTTATTTGGTTTTTAGGAGCATTAGCAACTAAGGCCATATTGCTCCAGGATATGCGGTGGTCATTCCCTGACCTTTCCACATCCTCTGTATTTGGTGGTGACGGGCTCGAACCCCGGTCTAATCAAGAAGCGTGTGCTACGCACTGCGGCTCCTTCCCACCTGGCTACGGAGGCACTGCAAAAGCAGGCACACATATACTTGATTATACAGTAATGCTACAAACATAGTAAATAAATTCAATGAACGTGTAACTTTTCATCAAATTTATTTACTATGCTGGTTAAGTCATCAAATGCAGACATTGTAGAGCTATCAGAAACATGATGATACATAGGGGATGTGGATTTTGAATATGGTGAATACTATCTATACAGAAAGGAAATTGTATTACATGTTGGTCGAGGCAGCACAGAAAGTTTCCTTAAACTCAGCATGATATCTATTGCAATGGTACAGAACACTTTGAGCCAGTCACTGTGTGTGTAGTGCAGTGTGTTATGATGGTGTGTTGTATAGCATTAGAAGAGGCATACGATGCAAGAAAGCTGGCTTATGCAGCATCAGCCAAACCCTCCCTCTCATTTCACTCATCTATTCACTCCAAATGGTTGTCCAGCTCAACCTAAAATTTATTTAAGCTATCAACTTACACAACAAGAGATGGAAGTCTGTTCCAGCAATCTACTACTGTTGGCTAAATGCAAATTTCCACACATCTATTCTACAACTGTCTTTCCTCAGTTTGAATCTATGCCCCCTTAGGTTCTTAATCTGAACAAGAGGAAGAATCCCATCAGCACTGAGCTTGCTCAACCCGTTCAAGGCCTTATACACCTCAGTTAGATCACCTCACATGTGCCTAGTCTCCAGGTGCTATAATTTACAGAACTTAAGCCTACCATGGTAAAAGCACCCCTTTGTTCCCCTCAACAATCTTGTTACCCTTCTTTGTACTCATTCTAGCAACTCTACATCCTTCCTAAAATGAAGCCTCCAGACCTGTACAACCGTATTCAAAGGTGTGGCCTGACTATTGCCTTGTACAACAGGATAATCACCTCCTTGTCCCTGCTAGCAAAATTCCTATATATCATTGACAGGACTCCATGACATTAACAACCCTGCCAACCTTTGTATTATCTGCAAAGGTTGGCAGGGTTGTTAATGACAGTAAATATAACTGGCCTCTAAGCCACCAGGGAACAGCAATCACATTAAGCATGGAAAGGAGCTACTACCTGGTACCCACCATTACAAGTAGGAGGGCCATCTGCCATATGTAAAGCTTAGATGTGACAGGCCCTCTATTTACAAGAAAGGCAGAGGGCTAGTCCTTAAGGTAGTAAAAAAATTCTCTGTTGGGACTTATCCTTTTCTTGACTGGGCGAGATGAGGGGCTGGCTATTAATTAATGTGAAAGGTCTTGGGAGAAAGTACATGAGTAGAAGGTACAGAGTCATTTCTCAGCATCTGTTCCTGGATTTCTACTTTGTCAAACTCTGGATGGGCACACACACCCAGCTTGCCTGGGGTGTGCCCATCTAGGGCTAGCTCATAGTTAGAAAGAAAACAAAAGTGAAGAAACCAGGCAATAGTAAGAGAGTTGGCAGAACAAATGAAGGAAATAATAGAGCATTAAAGAACGAGGCACTCTCCAGGTAGGAGCAGTAGCAGGAGATAGGAGGGATCCCCTGTTGCACCAACACGATCCCACATTAGGTAGGTACTCAATACCAACAGTAATTCTGCCATAAGAAAAGGGTTTGCAGCAATAAACTTATCCCATGCTGAGCTTGTTTACTCAGCATTCTCTAGAATCCTATCCTAAGGATTAGGGTTTGCAGCATTATGCTTTGAAGAATTAACCCAAGCTAAGCTGGTTTATTCAACACCACTAATTATCCTACCCCTGGGGGCCAGGAGTTAGCACTACACCAGCTTTGTGTTACCAGAAGTAAATTCAAGGCAGAACTAGACAAACATTTGGAGCGAAATGGGAAGTTTTTTTTTTTTTTGGCTGATGCTGTATAAGCTTGCTTTCTTGCATCATATGCTTCTGCTAATGCAATGCCAGCAGTTTGACTAACTGGGAAATGATTTGCAATATTTAGAAATAATCCCACTGGGAGGAGATCCCTGTGTCCACATAACTCTACCCTCACTGGCCATGAGTTTGCAGTGAAAGAGATATGATGAATCTCAACATTGGGGCACAAGGAGCCATTGTGTCAGCCTGATCCTGCCCTACTAGAGGATTAGAACATAAATAATTCCACACCGTCTGTGGACCCAGTGAAAGCAGTTAAGTGATGCATATGAATATAACGGAAAGGTGAGGCTCAAGATGAGTGTTTTTAAGTTGCTAAAGGATGTTGTAGCTGTAGCCATATTCTGGATTCTCTAAGGGTGAAAGCTTCCAAGGAAAAGATGGTAAAGTGCTTGAGGGCCTCCTTTCTTCTACAAGGTTTTCTTGGCCAACCTGAAGAGTTCTGATGTCAGCTAGTAGTGTGCTCGTCGGTTGGTGTTAATGTGAACATTTATATAAAATATGAGACCAATCTTCTGTCACCCTGCAATCACAGAGTGGAGCTTCCCATTTAGGGATCTGTGGCCAGTAATCAAGAAGGTGGCATAGAGGCCAGGATGTCTTCTTCCAGTTTACTGTCGTAACAATCGGGATGAATCTCTTAGTTACAGTGCCCTTCTCAGAGTTGTCCCACCTTTCCTGGCAGACTTACTATTATTACTATTATCAGCTGTATCGTGCAAGGAAACCTGAAGCTTATGCTTCAGGTTTGCTTGCACCAAAAAAAATTTCCAAGTTACCCCGAGAGAGAGAAGTAGAAAGAAGTCACCAAGAAAGAGAAGAATGATGATATCCAGCTCAGGTCCCTGGGTGTGCCAAGCCCATACTCACCAGATGTGGGCTTGTACTAACTTGCTCTGGATTGCCTTCTTTTCAGATCATCGGGTAGGTGTATATTGATTCCAGTGTAGTTAGCAAGTATTCCTTATGTGCAGTGGAGTATAGACAGGTAAGCGAAAGCCCAATAGGTTACTTCGAGGTCAAGTAAAACTTCAATGACCGGCAGGGTAGGAGTTGGTGCCATACTGTTGGCCCTGGTGGTGGTAAGGATTAGCCTTTACAGGGAATCCAGGTGACAACTGCTAATGTTCCTGTCAGTGTTCCAGACCATAGAAAAAAAATTACAAAAATATGGATTTTTAGATAAGTGCAAGGGTTTTTGCTTCTGTGGTCCCAGTCAGACCTGGTGATTCTCCTGATTAGCCCAAACCAATTTTTTCTCTTTTTCTTAATATAGGTGATATGTGGTAGAAAAGTAAGTTTACTGTCTATCACAAGCACAGGGTGGTGCCATTCATAGACATGGGAGATGTGCTGATTGTTCAAGTCTGACCCTCGGTTTTTAGTTCATGGAATTTTCAATTTATGGATTTGGGTCCAGTGATAGTTTATCTAGAGCTTGATCAGCAATGCCATTCAAGCTCTGTCTGAGAATCTGCCCCATTTAGGATCACTAAGTCATCGACAAAGGCTACCAACAAACACTCCAAGGAAAAGTGCATATGATTGATCCCTGTGGACAGTCCATACTAACATTGTGGGTGGTAGTTTGGTATTTATTGACTATCACTACGCATTCTGAGAGGTAAGGTTTAGTCCAGAGGCAGAAAATCTTTTTAAGGGGGTGTGTGTGCCAAAAATGGCTAAATTTAAAAAAAAAAAAAAAACTACCCTCGTGTGCCCCTTGAAATTTTTCGCATGCCCCTCTAAAGGCAATATTCAAGACATTTAATCACACAATTTTGTTAGTACATCTCACCACTCAGACTTCAAACAAATCACTCACTGCATGAATACAGCTATTTACTGAATGGTGTGACGTCACTACATGCCTGGCAGTGAGAAAGGGCGTGCACAAGTCACGGCTCAAGGTGGATTCTTGGAGTGATGTTGTTTCAAAATTTTAAATTTTTTTGAAACACTGATTTCCGTGCCCAAAAATTTTTTTACGCATAGACTACACCAGGGGTTCGCTGCCCCTGGTGTAGTCTATCTACAAGAATGAAAACGATAACCCTATGGTCACTGATCATCCTGGATCGCCCAGCCCTGGATTTTTCCTGCTGATGTCAATGTTTCCAAGGAGATATCAATATTGCTTTCCCATTGAGTATTGATGAAGGTTGCCAGATAGTTTCAGAGGTTAAGTACCATGAGACTAGCGACTTAGATGAATTCTCCTAAGTGCATTTTGCACTCTGGTATGAGTGACATGGACTTTGTGCCATAGTGGTGACTAACAATTTTTTTTTTTTTATGAAACCCCCAAACAAGAACCTATAGTACTTAGTACTGTGCATCGGTTGAAGGTTGAGAAGATACTTGTTGACATTAGACGAATTTCTGTAGATTGTAATTTCCAGGAACTGAGAGGTTTTGGGGGCATCACCCCAAATGTGGGAATATTCCATGGTAGGGTAGATTTGTGATTTGTACAGGGTGAACAATTGTTTGGAAGAAAAGTAATGCTGAGAGCCAAAGAGAAAACCCACTTTTTTTTTTTTGATTCAGAGGAAGCAATATTTGTAATGTGCTTATGCCAAGAGAGAGTAGAAGTCAGGGTATTCGCAATAGAGATATATGACCTTGCCTAGAAATCAGTGTCATCGAAGATAAGAATATAGGCAAAGATAATGCTTTGAATGGATGGAGTTAGCTCAATGTTGATGAAATCTGTCCTCTTATTCAGACTACACACATGGGGAGCATAAATTCAAATTAAGGAAGGATGGTTGCAGGTAGGATGTGTGAAAATTTGCCTTCAGCCAGAAGTTAGCCGATTACTGGAACAAACTCCCATCTGGTGTTGTGGAGATAGGTAGGTTGAATAAATTCAAGGAAGAACTAGATAAACTGGTTTTTTTTTTTTATAAAAACCCCTAACACGAGAGGTATTAGTACCGTGCTTGGGTTATTTTGGGTTTTTTTTTTTTTAGGAGCATTAGCAACTAAGGCCATATTGCTCCAGGATATGCGGAGGTCATTCCCTGACCTTTCCGCATCCTCTGTATTTGATGGTGACGGGCTCGAACCCCGGTCTAATCAAGAAGCATGTGCTACGCACTGCTGCTCCTACCCACCTGGCTAAGGAAGAGCCCCCGTGCTTGGGTTGGAGGTTGAGAAGACGAAAGAAGATATTTGTTGACATTAGACTTGAACTTCTGTAGACTAATTTTTAGGAAATACGTACGAAGGAAAGTTGTTCCAGAAAACGGCAGTTGAATGAATAAATGAGGAAGATTAAAAGTTGGTTCTGTGAGTTTCAAGTTGGAGTAAATGGATGCTGGCTGGTGGTGGCACGTGTTCGGACTGTTTTGACAGAGAGAGCGGGAATTATAGAAGCCAATTCAGAAGAACAGTGCCCATGGAAGTATCTGTAGAAAAGGTGCAGCAGAAACAGTATGTCTATATGTTAGAGGGGATGAACAGGTAATATGGAAAGTGTTGGTTTCTTTGAACAAACTTATGCAGCTTTTTTTTTTTTTGGTAGTTGTTGGCGCATCGGCTTCTGTGGCCATAATGCACCTCCCAAGGTTTTTTTTGGTACTTTGATCCAAGCCCGAGGCGGGATTCGAACCCACGACCTTTGGGTTGCCAGGCAGGCACTTTACCCATCTGGCTAGCCCGTCGGCACTTATGCAGCTGATGATGCATAGGTCAGTAAAAAACTTATGCAGCATCAGCTGCATGAGTTGTTTTCTGGCATCAATCGCCACTACTACTAATAATAACAACAATAAAGTCAAAAATTAATATCTAATTTCTGGGACTCTGGCCCTCAGCTTTCTTAGCTTTTAATCTTATGCTTGTGGTTGCTGCATTATTCATGATTTTCTATGAATCTGCTCTAGTAGCTGTCTCTATAATGACAGCACTGTTTCTGATTTTTCGTAGTTTTAATTTCCACTGCCTTAAGCTGAGATAATCTTTTGTGAATTTATCTTTTGCTGCTTCAATGATAGTGAGATAACATTCTTCTGTAGCTCTTAAAAATCACAAAATTTGGTTCTTGTATTTGTTTTTTATTTGGTGGTTGGTCCTGCCTCAGTGTATTTGTCCTGAGCACTTCTGCATAGGAATGGGAGTGCTGTGACATTTTGTTTACCCATCCAGTAACCTCTTGATGCTCAGGCTTAGCTTTGGGCCTTCGTTTTCTACAGGAAGATCTAAAAGAACTCTTTCTATCCTTGTCCATCTCTTAATTATTTCTGCAGATGATGCCCAAGCTATGCAGATACTATATACACCCATAAACCCCTTGAGATCCACTCGCACAGCATACACTTGGTTGGGGAGGGGGGTACCACTTAGTTCTGATGGCATGGTTATAATGTTTAGATTCTCTGTACAGAAAGGACCAAAAAATAAACTGTCATATTAGGGGCCCCTCTCCCCAAGAATTACGTCACCTACTCATTTTATATAACTTCCATAAATTGCATGTGTTCTCTGCTCAGTTCACTTAATTTGCTGGAAACAAAAAAAAAAAAAAAAAAAAACCTATTTTCCACAGGAGTGGAACCTTGCTATCTTCACTCAAGACCAACTAACTCAGCCATGGGGCAAAAAAGCCCATTAAAGTTCATGTCATTGACAGGATTTGAATCCAGGTCTTTTCCATCTGGTGTGGAGAGAATGGTAATTATAACCAATGTGCAACTCCGAAGAACATTTTTAAAATTTATTATATTAGGCAATCCCAGCTAATTTTTTGGCAACACCATCACCCATTGTACAGAAAATATCATATAGGGAGGGTTTAATAGAATCATTAGTTATTGTTACTGGCCACATTGCATTGCAGGATCATCTAGACAAGACTGCACCAATAATTCAGACACAGCATGGATTTGTTAAGGGAAAGTCGCCTGACAAATTTGATTGGTTATTTATGATGTGGTTACAAAGGAACTGGATGCAAAAAATAATTTTGATATCATATATTTGGATTTCAGGAAAGCTATTGACACTGTTGTGCATGGAAGACTATTATACGAATTGGAGCAGAATGGTATTAAGGGCCAGTTGCTACAATGGATAAAAGGATGGTTAAGTGGGAGAAGACAGAGGGTGGTAATCAATGGGTGCTGCTCTTTGTGGACTAATGTTATTAGTGGAGTCCCAAAGGGTTCGGTGTTGGGTCCACTGTTGTTTTGTATATTTATCAATGATATTGATGAAGGTATATCAGGCTTAGTGTCGAAGTTTGCAGATGATACAAAGGTTGGCAGGGTTGTTAATGACAGTAACGGCAGTGTGCTACTGCAACAGGAGCTAGATAATTTGGGCAGATGGGCTAAGAAGTGGCAACTGAAGTTTAACCTTGACAAACGCAAAGTACTGCATATGGGTAGAAGTAACCCGAGAGAAAAGTACCAACTGTGTGGTACTACACTTAAGGTGGTAGAAAATGAAAAAGACCTGGGAGTAATTGTGCAGTCAGATATGAAGTTTTCTGAGCAATGCAGACAGGCTGCCAGGGCAGGTCATGGGGTTTTGTCAATGATATATAGGAATTTTGCTAGCAGGGAAAAGGAGGTGATTGTCCCTCTGTATAAGGCAATGGTCAGGCCACGCCTTGAGTACTGCGTACAGGTCTGGAGGCCTCATTTTAGGATGTCGATTTTCTTGAGCATGTACAGAGAAGAGCAACAAGATTGGTGAGGGGAATGAAGGGATCCTCTTACCAAGAGAGGCTAAAGTTCTGCAAATTGCAGTGGCTGGAGACTAGGCACCTGCACGGTGATCTGATTGAGGTGTATAAGGCCTTGAATGGGTTGAGCACGCTGAATTCTGATGGGATCCTTCCACTTGTTCAGATTACGAACCTAAGGGGGCATAAATTCAAATTAAGAAAAGACAGATGTAGAATAAATGTGCGGAAATTTGCCTTTAGCCAGCGGGTGGTTAATTGCTGGAACAAACTTCCATCTGTCGTTGTGGAAGTTGATAGGTTGAATAAATTTAAGGAGGAACTGGACAGGCATTTGGAGGGAATGGTGTGATTTTTTTTTTTTTTTTTTTTTTGGCTGATGCTGCATAAGCTCATACACTTGCTTTTTTGCATCACATGCCACTACTACTACTACTACATTTCCCTCTCTTTTTAGATAGTTACAAAATCAATCATTTTCCTTCTTTTGACAGAACTGAGATCACTTATTTTAATGGAACTGAGTTTTCTAAAAACTGATCAGAAGTACAGCTTACTAAAACAATGTAGGATGATATAGTAGTTCAGTTAGCCAGAAGAAGGATCATGACAGTAGTAGTTCAGCCCTAGTCTGTTCTCTTTTCACACTTGTACTGAAAGCTCCAACCTAGTTTCTTCTCTGGTCATTAGCACAAGAATTTCCTTGATGGTGCAGTAGTTCAGTCAGTCAACAGCACAAGGAGCACTCTTAATGCATCAACGTATATATATCGCGGACTGATAGTGTAAGGTATAAAGTAAAACTAGATAGCGTAATATGTAGTACTCAATTAGGAATCTGTTAGCTTATTATAGTATTATCAATTAACCAAAAATATTATTAATCTTATTAAATTTCATTGTTAATTAAATTGTATTTAAACGGAAATCATGACCCAGACTAGAGCTGCAAAGCAAAGATCACAGACTAGCGAGAGTGCTGTGACTCGGGGGAGAAACGAAGGGAACAATTCTCCAACGCATCACAGTCTCAAAAAATGTGCGAAATGTGAAATGTTTGCTGACTTTCTAAAACAGGACATGATCTAGCCAAGGAGGATGCCTTTGTGTGTGCTAGGTGTCTAGAATGTCAAGAAATTAGGTACCAACTCAGCGTTGTGATGGGCATCTATGAGAGTTTGAGATGTAGGATAAATGCCCTTGAAGAAATTAATATGAGGGGCCCATCAAGGGTCTCAGCTGCCCAGCTCAATGGCACAGCTTACTCCTGTGCATCAGGCAGCACAGAGGCAATCTCCAAGGCAGAATGTGCTGGTCCCAAAGGAAATAGTTATTGTTGGTGACTCTATTGTCAGGGAGACAGGGAATATACTATACAAGAAGGATAGGTGCAACAGGACCAGAGTATGTCTGCCAGGGGCAAAACTTGACGTAGAGCAGATATTATCTTTTAAGGGCACAAAAGGTGATGTTGTTGTACACGTTTGAACTAATGACATTAAGAGTAAGAGATATGCAGATTTACTCAACAAGTACAGGTCAATGTTGAAAAAAGTCACGAGTTAGGTTTGAATGTGAAAGTGTCTGCAATTTTGCCCAGACACAATAGGAGAGAGTATATGATGAGAACCTTGTCAATCAGTTCAGCACTGGAGAGATTGTGCAAGGCTCAAGGGGTAGAATTTTTCTCAATCTGGTCTGTGCTTGTTAATAGGAGAGACTGCTTCTACAGGGATGGGATACACTTAAATAGAAAGGGTGCAAGAAAATTTGCAGATGCTATCGAGGCAGAGTTAGGTGAGTCAGAAAACGCTAGCTTGGAGAGATACACGGACTAATAGATTAACAGTAGCTGCTGGCAAAGGTGAAAGTGATTCTTGCACTGCTTCTATTGAAATGCAATTGAGCAGCAGCCTGGAAAGCAAGTCAATGGGGATTTTCAGGACTGCAGGGAGTCATAGTGAAACAAATAAATATATCTGCTGTGTTAGAGTAACTAAGAGTAGAAACAGGTGCATGTACACCAATGCTAGTATAGTTAATAAATTTGATGAGCTTGAAGTGCTAGTCAAGACATCAAAGGCAGATATTGTTGGGATATCAGAGACGTGGCGTCACACAGACAAAAGCAGTGCAGAATTCGAATTTGGGGATTGCAATGTGTACAGGATGGATTGACAGGACAGGAAGGGAGGAGGGGTTATGCTGTTAGTTTAGAAACACATAAAATCTACTTAAGTTCATCCAATTGATGTTGGTGGACAATGCAGTGTTGAGTCCATTTGGTGTGAAATAAGCACTGGAAAAAGGAAAAATGAGAGTAGGTGTGTTTTATAGGCCTAATGAATCTGATGAGTATAATGAGCAATTGTGCAGAGAAATAGTGGGCCAGTAAATCACAATGTCTTATAATGGGGGATTTTAACTTCCCAGATATTGACTGGAATGTGTGGGTTGGTCAGTCGCACACTAGCAAGATTTTGTGGATTTACTGGATGACTGTTTTCTATAGCAACACATTTGAGAAGCAACCAGAGGGAGTAATACTCTTGATCTGATTATCAGCAGTGATTATTCATGCATTAAGAAGTTGCAGATAAAGGAACCACTGGGTGACAGTACTGATGTGGGAATTATTTAAATATGTAACTACCATCAAGACTAAAGGGAAGGTCAATTAATTTTGTAAAGGTGACTACAGGGGTCTCAGACAGATTTTAAATTCTGTACAGTGGGATCAACTGATGTTAAATTCTAAATGGGAAGCCTTCAGGGACTTAATATTGGAGGCTACTAGGCTTTTCATTCCAACTAAGAAATACTGTTCAAGGTTTAAGCCTAAATGGATGTCGAATTAACTAATGAGGCTCATGGCAGAGAAAAAAAATGTATGGAATGCATATAAGGTGACACAGAAGCCTATGGTAGATATAAACTAGTCTGTAATAAAGTCACAAAGGAGGTTAGGCAGGCGAAGGCAGATTACGAGAAATCCTTGGCAAAGGATGCAAAAAAAAAACAGCAAAGAGTTCTTTACTTATGTAAACTCTAGAAGGAAAGGGATGAATCAGATTGGACCACTTAACATAGATAGGTTGACTATTGATGGTCATGCTCAGGTATCTGATAAACTGAGTATTTTGCATCTACATTCACACATGAGGAGTTAATCAATGAGGGGAGTACCAGAAGTTAATCAAACTCTAACAGGGAGCTAAGTGATTTTGTAATAACTGAGAGCAAAGTGGAGGAGAAATTGTTGAAGTTAAACATAAAAAAAAACCACCTGGGGTGGATGGCATCTATCCAATTATATTACAGGAGGCAGAAAAAGGAAGTAAGCAAACCCTTAGCCATAATTATGAGAGCTTCCTTGGACTCAGGGGAGGACCCCATGGACTGGAGGTGTGCAAATGTATCACCAATTCACAAAGGGGGTTCAAAAGGTGACACAAGTAACTATAGAGTTTTTAGTTTAACTTGTGTTCCGGGGAAAATAATGGAATCACTGGTTAAAGAAGCATTGCAGGATCATCTAGACAAGACTGCAGTAATAGTTAAGACACAGCATGGGTTTGTTAAAGGGAGATCTTGTCTGACCAATTTGATTGGATACTATGATGTGGTCACAAAGGAACTGAATGCCAAAGATAATTTTCATATCATATACTTGGATTTCAGGAAAGCTTTTGATACTGTTGCACACGGAAGACTGCTCTACGAATTGGAGAGATATGGCATTAAGGGTAAGTTGCTACAATGGATAAAGGGATGGTTGAGTGGGAGAAGAGTGGTAATCAATGGACACTGCTCTTCGTGGGCAAATGTTATTGGTGGAGTTCCCCAGGGTTCGGTGTTGGGCTCATTGTTGTTTTGTATATTTATCAATGATATTGATGAAGGTATATTAGGTTTTATGTCCAAGTTTGCAGATAAATACAGGTTGGCAGGATTGTTAATGACAGAAAAGACAGTATACTACTCCAACTGGATCTAGATAAGTTGAGCAAATGGGCTGAGAAGTGGTAACTAAAGTTTAACATTGATAAATGCAAAGTACTGCATATGGGTAGCAGTAACAGAAGAGAAATGTACCAACTGTGTGATACTACATTCAGGGAAATGGAAAAGACCTTGGGGTAATTGTGCAGTCGAATATGAAGTTCGCTGAGCAGTGTAGACGGGCGGCCAGGGCAGGTCATGGAGTCTTATCAATGATATATAAGAATTTTGCTAGCAGGGACAGGGAGGTGATTATCCCGTTATACAAGGCAATGGTCAGGCCACACCTACAGTACTGTGTGCAGGTCTGGAGGCTTCATTTTAGGAAGGATGTAGAGTTGCTAGAATAAGAAAGAAAGAAAAAATATATATATATACAAAGAAAGGCAACACGATTGGTGAAAGAAAAAATGGAGTGCTCTTACCAAGAAAGGCTTAAGTTCTGCAAATTGCAGCGCCTAGAGCGTAAGCACCTGAGAGGTGATCTGATTGAGGTGTTTAAGGCCTTGAATGGCTTGAGCAAGCTGAATGCTGATGGGATTCTTCCTCTTGCTCAGATTAAGAACCTGAGGGGACACAGATTCAAATTGAGGAAAGACAGTTTTAGAACAGATATGTGGAAATTTGCCTTTAGCCCAGTGGATAGTTGATTGGTGGAACAGACTTCCATGTTTTGTTGTGGAAGTTGATAGCCTAAATAAATTGAAGGCTGAGCTGGACAGGCATTTGATTTGGAAAGAATGAAGGGGTGAAATGGGAGGGGTTTTTTTATTATTTTTTGGCTGATGCTGCATAAGCTTGCTTTCTTGCATCGTACGCCTCTACTAATGCTAATGCTAACACTTTCCAGATAAAGTAACCACCAGGCAATGAGCACAATATACATCAACGTGTTATTTCCTTACGATATAACTACTGTCATGAGTAAAAGGAAGGGTTTTTTCTTTCATAAAGATGAATGTAATGGTCTTAGATACGTTTTAAATTCTTTTCAGTAGGATTATAGACCATCTCATGTTACTTACTGCAAATTCTAAACAGACACATACAGGGAAGTAATCACAAAAGCTACTAAGCTTTTTATACCAATAAGGTATTGTTCAAAGTTATTATTGTTGTTGTTATTTGGTTTTTTTAGGAGCATTAGCAACTAAGGCCATATTGCTCCAGTGCGGTGGTCATTCCCTGACCTTTCCGCATGCTCCGTATTTGGTGGTGATGGGCTCGAACCCCGGTCTAATCAAGAAGCGTGTGCTACGCACTGCTGCTCCTTCCCACCTGGCTACGGAGGCGCCTATTGTTCGAGGTTCAGACCTAAATGGATATCAGATGAACTGATGATGAATTAACATGGGACACACAAACCAGTCTGCAATTAGGTCACTAAAGGGGTTAGGCAAGTCAAGGCTGATTATGGGATATCTTTAGCTAAGAATGGAAAGAAAAGTAGCAAAGAATTATTTGTAGCAAAGATTTTTATCACTAGAATAAAAATATATGAACCACACTGACATTAGCATTTAGCATTACCATTAGTAGAGGCATATGATGCAAGAAAGCAAGCTTATGCCGCATCAACCAAAAAAAAACACTTCCATTTCACCCCTCCGTTAGTTCCAAATACCTGTCCAGACCAGCCTTAAATTTATTTAGGCTATCAAATTCCACAACAAGGGATGGAAGTCTGTTCCACCAACCAACTACCTGCTGGCTAAAGGCAAATTTCCGTACATCTATCCTACATCTGTCTTTCCTCAATTTGAATTTATGCCCTCTCAGGTGATTATTCTGAGCAAGAGGAAGAATCCCATCAGCATTGAGCATGCTCAAACCATTCAAGGCTTTATACACCTCTATCATATCACCTCGCTGGTGCCTAGTCTCCAGACACTGTAATTTGCAAAACTTAAGCCTTTCTTCGTAAGAGCACCCCTTTGTTCCATTCACTAATCTTGTTGCTCTCCTCTGTACTCGTTCCAGCAGCTCTACATCCTTCTTGAAATGAGGCCTCCAGACCTGTATACAGTACTCAAGGTGTGGCCTGACCATTGCCTTATACAAGGGAATAATCACCTCCTTATCCCTGCTAGAAAAATTCCTGTATATCATTGACAATACACGAGCTACTCTTGTAGCCTGTCTGCACTGCTCAGAGAACTTCATATCTGCCTGCACAACCACCCCCAGGTCCTTTTCATTCTCTACCACTGTCAGTGTAGTAGCACAGAGTTGATATGTTGCTCTGGAGTTGCTGTTTCCCATATGTAGTACTTTACATTTATCAATGTTAAACTTCATTTGCCACCTTTCAGCCCATCTGCTCAACCTTTCCAGATCCTGTTGCAGCAGCATAGTGTCAGTAGTGTCCTTGACAACTCTGCCAACTTTGTATCGTCTGCAAACTTGGATATTAAGCTTGATATACCATCATCAATATCATTTATAAATACAGAAAACAATAATGGACCCAACACCGAACCCTGAGGGACTCCACTAATAACATTAGTCCACGATGAGCAGTGTCCATTGATTACCACTCTGTCTTCTCCCCCTCAACCACCCCTTTATCCATAGCAGCAATTTGCCTCCAATGCCACACTGCTCCAATTTGTGCAGCAGTCTTCCATGTGCAACAGTATCAAAAGCCTTTCTAAGATCAAAGTATATAATATCAGAGTTATTCCCTGCATCCAGTTCTTTTGTGACTGCATCATAGTATCCAATCAAATTGGTCAGGCAAGACTTCCCCTTAACAAAACCATGCTGTGTCCGAGCTATAACTGAAGTTTTGTCTAGATGATCCTGCAGTGATTCTTTAACCAGTGTCTCCATTAATTTTCCTGGAACAGAAGTTAAACTCACAGGTCTATAATTACTTGTGTCAGCCTTTGATCCTCCTTTGTGAATTGGGGTCACATTTGCACATCTCCAGTCTGTGGGTACCTCCCCTGAGTCCAAGGAAGCTCTCATAATTATGGCTAAAGGTTTGCTTACTTCCTTTGCTGCCTCCTTTAATATAACTGGATAGATCCCATCAACCCCTATCCAGTGTTTATCTTCAACAATTTCTCCTCCACTTTACTCTCAGTTATTACAAGATTCTCTAGCTTACTGCCAGAGTTGAATACACCTCTGGCATTCCCCTCGCTGAATAACTCCTCATGTGTGAATGGCGATGCAAAATATTCATTTAGTTTGTTAGCTACCTGAGCAAGATCATCAACAGTTGACCCATCGATATCAAGTGGACCAATCTGATTTATCCCCTTCCTTCTAGAGTTTACATAAGTAAAGAATTCTTTGCTGTTTTTCTTTGCATCCCTTGCCAAAGATTCCTCGTAATCTGCCTTCGCCTGCCTAACCTCCTTTGTAACTTGGTTACAGATCAACTTGTATCTATCATAGGCTTCTGTGTCACATGTTAATTTGTATGTATCCCATGCATTTTTCTTCTCTGACATACGTCTCATTAGTTCATCTGACATCCATTTAGGTCTAAACCTTGAACAATATTTCTTAGTTGGTATGTAAAGCCTAGTAGCTTCCAAGATAAGTTCTTTGAATGCTTCCCATTTTGAATTTGCTGTTGGTAACATCATCAGTTGGTCCCACTGTATAGAATTTAAATACTGTCTCAGACCATCGTAGTCGCCTTTACGAAAGCAATAACCCTTCCCTTTACCCCTAATGGTAGTTACCTCTTTGAGTAAATCCCACTTTAGCACACTGTGATCACTGCCACCTAGTGGTTCCTTTATCTGCAGATTCTTAATGCATGAAGAATCACTACTGATAATCAAATAAAGAGTATTACTCCCTCTAGTTGCCTCCAGAATATGTTGATGTAGAAAACAATCATCCAATAAATCCACAAAAGCCTTGCTAGTGTGTGAGTGAGCAGCCCACAAATTCCAGTCAATATCTGGGAAATTAAAATCCCCCATTATAAGACTCTCTGATTTACTGGCCCACTCTATTTCCCTGTACAGTTTCTTATTATACTCATTATACACATAACTTCTGATAATCCTATTTAGATTGTTGATAAATATTTTGCATCTTCATTAATGCATGAAGAAGTTTTAGAGGTGGGAATATCAGAAATATACCAAGGTATAACTGGAAAAATTATTTTGTGATAACTGAAAAGAAAGTGGAAGAGAAGCTCAAGAAAGAAAGTTGCAGCCAAAAGTAAAGGCACCTGGGGCTGATGAAATCTAACCAATAAAAAGCGAGCAAACCTTTGGCCATAATTATGATTTCAGGGGAAGTAGCTATAGACTGGAGATGTGCAAATGTCTCTTCCACTCACAACAGGGGATTTCAGTATTTAATAATGATACCAATGAAGGTATATCAAGCTTATTACCTAAGTTTGTTGAGGATTACAAGGTTAGCAGCATAGTTAATGACATAAATCAAATTGTACTACTGCAATAAGACCTAGAAAAATTAGACAAATGGACTGAGAAGTGGCAATTGAGATTTAACATTGAAAAATGCAAGGTACTGTATACAGGCAGTAGTAATATGAGAATAACATGCACAAGGTGATAACAAACTAAAGAAACCTAGGAACGACTGTGTACAGTATGATATGAAGTGTTCTGAGCAGTGCAGACAGTCGATATACAGTCAGTTCTGTTATAATGCAGTACATGTGTTCCTAAAAATCCGTGTTATGGTATTTCACACATTAAAAACAACAAGACTTATGGGAAAAATAGGAATAGAGACAGAGCACCCAAAAAATGTTCAGTCTGGTAAGTAAAACAGTAAAAAAAAGTTGGAAACCCAATAATATTGCTAACACAGATTAAACATCTTAAATTTCTAATAAATAAATAAATATAGCACTTTACTTTGACAAGATATGAATTTTGTTTGTTTGATTGATATTTCTGTTCACTGATATTTTCTTTTTTTTTGTTGTAAAATTTAAAACAGTAAAAAAGATGATCAATCAATAACAACACGGCACGCACAAAAGAGAAGATTCTGAAATTTTATTTCTGTTTTTTATATGACCGAAGAGGAAGGGGGAAACACATCTCACCATCAGTATCAGTATTATTGCAAATGCAATAAGATCAAGTTTACTACCCATTTATAATTAGACTGCACTAACAGAAAAGACCAATAAACCAGAAACTGCAAATTGTTTTTATTTTTTATGGTAGTGACCTCCAGAAATGTTCTCCTCCAGTCACGCTATCCCGCCTCACAAAATTTCTGTTCGAACAGAAAATCTTGTGAATACAGCGAATGATAAGTTTCATAACAATGTCTCTGACCAATACAATTACAGTAAATGGGAAATATAGCTCTCACACATTTGACATTTTTTAAGCTTTGTAAACTTGTATGTATTGCTGCGCAGGTCGCTACATTCAGCTTGGTGCTGGGTTTCATGTTCACCTGGTGTTACTCACAGATGAAATCGAGCACGAGCCACATTTGTTCCCAAATATATCAATCGCATTGGAGCAAATTCGCGTTTCAAAAATTAATGTTATAACAGAACTGACCACACAAGAATTTTGGCAGCAGGGACAAGGAGGTAACCATCCCACTGTATAAATCAACGGATAAGCTATATCTTGGGTACTGCATACAGGCCTGGAATAAAGATATGGAACCGTTGGAACAGGTGCAGAGAAGAGCAACAAGATTAGTCGAGGAAAGAAGGGGTATTCTTACCATGAAAGACTTCAGTTCTGCAAACTGCAGTACGTGGAAACCAAGAAGACCTACTGAAGTGTTAAGGTTTTAAATGGATTGGGTAAGATAAGCACTGATAGCAACCTTATTCTCTCTTGGAAAACACACAGTAACAAACACAACAAAACATGACATAATTATGTTATTTTTTTAAAAATTTACATCTTGAAAAATATGTACAGCACATACACAGTTAACTCCTGTTAGAGTATTTGCCATGGTCCAGTGGTTAGTGCACATGGCCACAAGTAAGGAGGTTGTCAGTTCAAGACCATAGGCTTCCACGAATGATATGTCGCTCACTGAAAATCCAGCTGCCCTTAATAATAATTAATTCAATATGTATGCAGTCACAATGAATATATAAACTCTTCTGGCATCTGCCATATCATTTATTTGTTATTCTAGGGAACCTCTACTAATGAGTATTGTAAACAGGAAAGCATTATAAGTTGGGCATCCTTTTTGGGACCTATTATATATTTTTTATTAATATTCAGGTAGACAACTTTGATTTTTGTTTGTTACTTGAAACTTGCATATTTAATACATTAGTACTTTGTTTCCTTAGCACTTTTGACTTTTTTTTTTGTACACTATTAATAAAAAAACAAAAATTATAAATTAAACCAAACATGATAAAGTTGCATTAACATAATAATGCTATCATTAATAAAATTTATTGATGCCATGTTGAGCACACATACATAACAGCAAGGAAAGTAGATAAACAATGTTGAATTAAAAAAAAAAAAAAAAAAGAGCTGGGTTTCCCCTATTTGTTGGTGGAAATGTACTAATAAATGGGAAAAGCACTGCCTTTCCTATCTTCAAAGCTTTGAGTTAAATATGAAATGCCATCTGCAGTGAGAAATGATTTATATGAAGTAAACAAACTGCACAATTCCTAGATCTCCTCTCTCTCTCATCCCTTTCCCAAAACTCATGAGGAAGGAGTTATATCCAGATTTAGAAAATATAACCCTCCTATTTTAAGATTCCTTCTTAGAACCTTAAAGAAATGCAATATCAACTGGAAAGTGTTTTAACAGGCGCACCACAGACATAAAAAGGATGCACGACACTTCACAGATTAATCATGGGACAAGAAGGACTTTAAAAGCAAAACTGTGGTATAAGTTGGAGCGTTACAACAGAAGTTTACTGTATACATAATCTTTTAAGAATTTTAATTGACTGTCGAATAAACATCTTCAACACAAGTAATCATTGCTGATGCTGTTACGGGTGGAATTGAGCATTTCACCATTTGAGTTCATATCACTCGATTTTTACAAAATTTTTGCTATGCACATACATAGACTCAATGAAAAGTTAAAAAGAATACCATCCTCTGTTGTGCAATTACAGAGTATCTATAAATTATTTACATATGAATCTCAATTAAAATTTTATTGTAATAGGTATCTTAAAATAGTTTTCTGCAGTTATGAAAGCAACTCGAATTTTTTCTCATGCAGTTGGCAGCCTTGGTCCCAGTAAGCACTGCGACAGTACAGCATTAAAATGCCGACAGTGCAAGAGAAAGTAATGTGTCCATTGTGGCTGTGGGATAATAAATTTGCAGTGACAGTAAAAAGAGACCTTTTCAAGGGGAATTTCAGAAAAATCAATGAGCTGATGGTTGAAACAGTTTCAAGAAACTGTCAGTGTGCTGCACCCAAGCCTAACATATCTGCAGATAAAGTTTCAGAAATTTAGGAAGTTTACTCAAAGTCCTATAAAATTTATTCTGCCACCCAAGCCTGCAACTGCAAATACCATGAGCAACATTGCACAGGGTGATTCACAAAAGGTAGAAACATTATGCTTACAAAGTGCAAATCATCCAGGAAATTAACCCTACAACAAGCCACAATGAGAGGAATTCGTTGTTTACATTCTCAACCATATAGATCAGTATTTGCCAAACTTTTTTTTATCACGGAGCACTTTTTACTTACAATACAAAGGGTACTAGGAAAGTTTTGCAATATGACGCAACAATGAATCACAGGAAGCTGCATGTTGAGACATGTTCATACGTGCATAGTAGCCGCCGCGCCAAGTCGATGGGCTCAGTTATTCATTAGTAGTGAGAGTGTAAAGTGCTTGCGATGGCATCGTGGTCACGAAATGAGATAAGGACAGTTTTGCGGTATAATTTCGTGCGTGGTTTAACCATAGACTAGTGCTTAGAAGAAATGACTCTTGTACTAGATGATGATTGTCCACATCGTACAACGATATTCAGGTGGTATAGAGAATTCCAAAGGGGAAATTTCACTCTGGAGGATTCTGAGAGGCCGAGAAGGCCACGAACGTCAGTTACGGAGGAAAACATTACTGCTGTGAGGAAAATGCTTGACGAAAACAGACGAGTGACCTACCAACAGATAGAGGATACTTTGGGCCTAAATGCACCAGCAATTCGTTCGATTCTGCAAGATCATTTGCACGTGAAGAAACTTTGTTCTCTCTGGGTGCCGCATCAACTGACTGAAGAGCAGATGACACGACGTGTGACTTGGTGCCGGGAGATGTTAAAAAAGTTTGATAAGGGACAATCTCGGTATGTGAACAACATCGTGACAGGTGACGAGACTTGGCTGTACTATTACGATCTGCCGACCAAGGCTCAAACAAAGTTTGGGTCTTTGATGTCAAGATTTTTCAAATCGAGTGGAATTGTGGAACGTGTCGTTTTGGACACGCAGAAGACAGTCACAGCTAAGTGGTATACTGAACAATGCCTGCCTAAAGTCATTGGATCTATGAAGAACCTGCGGCCAAAGTCAAGAATGGACACCTGGTACCTCCATCTCGATAATGCTAGAGCTCACCGCGCCAAAGCCTGCACCGAATATTTGACCACGACAGGACTGAAACTTCTCGAGCACCCTCCCTACAGTCCAAACCTTGCTCCCTGCGACTTTGCACTGTTCCCGCATGTGAAAATTAAGCTAAAAGGGAGGCGGTTTTCCAGTGATGAGGACCTTCTACGGGCTTGGGACAACGAGTGTGCTTTACTCCCTAGTGAAACTTGGCAGAACTGGTTTAAAGATTGGTTTCGGAGGATGGAGAGGTGTATTGAATGTAGAGGAAATTACTTTGAAAAAATTAAATAAACAAAGCTGTATTGCAAAACTTTCCTAGTACCCTTTGTATATTTATGGCTATTTGGTTTTTGAAAACAAAATCAAAATATAAAATACTGTACAATTTCCATCAAGAAAACATGTATAAAAATTCATTCAAAATCAACATCTGTTTTACATTAAAAAAAGTCATATGCATACGAACGTATCGAGTGAATGTGTCACATCCAGAATGCGATATGTCAATAACTGGAAAAAATAATGTTAAATTATACTCGAGGGATTTTTTTTATTAATTATGATTTTTTATGGAACACAGTTTGGGAAACTGATATAGACGAAGACGAGCACTTTCCATGATGAAGTGACATTCCACCTGTCTGATAAAGTTAACAGACACAATTGCTACATATGGGGATCTGGAAATTCCCTACTCAGTTTGTGAACATGAGTGTAATAGTTCCAATGTAAATGTGTTGCACATTGTCCTGCCAAGTGATTGGACCATTTTCCTTCAACAAAAATGCTATGAACCTAGATATGCTAGAATTGCATGCTGTACCTCGGTGGAAAAATATGCAGCCATGTATTCTATCAACAGGAGGGGGACCAACCACACTGGAGCTTCCATGTGCATGATTTCCAAAAAAAAAAAAATAATAATAATTTTCTAACCAATGGATCAACCAGGATGGTCTCATTCTGTGCCCTTGTTCTCCAGATATCACACCAATGGTTTTTTGTATGGGGCTACATAAAGGAAAAGGTGTATATATGTATATATATATATATATATAAAAAAAAAAGTTAATGTCACAGAGTTAATAGACTGGACTGAACAGGCTATGACTTACATTTTTCAAGAGATGCTTAAAAACACCTGGAATAAAATCAGCTACCAGTTTGACATTCTATATGTTGCCAAAAGTGCCCAAGTGGTTTGGTGATAAGAAATTTTTTGAGCTGCTTTATTAAGTGTAGCAAACCATTTCGCAATACCTACTATAATAAAATTTTAATCAAGCTTCATAATCAGGTGAATAATTTATAGACACACTGTGTATACATATAAATATGCATCTACATAGATACATGAAAACATATACATATAGAATACATACAAACATAATAAATTATTTCTTTATTAAGTTACTGCTATTGAAACTATACTTTTTCCACAATCATCTGAAATTACATTATACACGCAACCACACATATTCAGTGTTCTCCCTAGGAACTATCGAATGGGCGCACCACCCAGGTAAAATTTAAGCGATTCTCATGGTACCACTCACTGATCTCAATTAATATTAATTCGAACATACTATGCGATCAAGATCAATGTGACAGGAGCATATAATGTTAAATTATGCAATTAACTTTTGCTCTGAATCGCTTAAGTCATATTTATAAATAATAGAAAATTTTATAATGTTGCAAAGTATAACACTTCCCATCCAGTTGCTTCGTAATGCCACTCGGCTGGCAAAATTTTCAGGGAAGAACACTGATATTATATATATCAAATTTGGAAATAATAGTAATATCAAAAAATACAAAAAACAATGGTAATATTATTGCAGGACAGAGGTATAGAGACTAAAATATAATTTAGAATCCAAAGCAGGGCAAAGGTCTGATAATGTTAAACTTAAAAATGTTATTATTTATTTGCAGTAGCAGCAATATTCTCACTTTTTTTTTTTTATGTTGTTATGTTGTTGTTATTTGGTTTTTAGGAGCATTAGCAACTAAGGCCATATTGCTCCGAGGATATGCGGTGGTCATTCCCTGACCTTTCCGGCTCGAACCCCGGTCTAATCAAGAAGCATGTGCTACGCACTGCTGCTCCTGCCCACCTGGCTACGGAGGTGCCTTTTTTTTTTTTTTTTTTTTTTTTATGAAAACCCCAAACACGAGAGGTATTAGAACCTATTGTACTTAGTACCGTGCTTGGGTTGGAGGCTGAGAAGATGAAAGAAGATATTTGTTGAAATTAGACTTGAACTTCTGTAGACTGTAATTTTCAGGAAATACATATGAAGGAAGGTTGTTCCAGAAAACGGCAGTTGAATTAATAAACGAGGAAGATGAAAAGTTGGTTCTGTGAGTTTGAAATTGGACAGTAAATGGATGTTGGCTGATGGTGGCAAATGATCGGACTGTTTTGAAAGAGAGAGCGCAAATTATGAAAGCCAATTTAGAAGAACAGTGCCCATGGAAGTATCTGTAGAAAAGGCATGCAGCAGAAACAGTACGTCTATGAGACAGCAAGTGGAGAGACTCGGTTAGAGATGAATCATTAATTAACCTAACTGCCCTCTTCTGAATAGAATCAAGAAGCCTGAGAGAGGTTTTGGGGGCACCGCCCCAGATGTGGGAACAATATTCCATGGTAGGGCAGATTTGTGATTTATACAGAGTGAGCAGCTGTTTGGAAGAAAAGTAACGCCGAGAGCGAAAGAGAAAACCAAGTTTTTTAGATGCAGAGGAAGCAATATTTGTAATGTGCTTGTGCCAAGAGAGATTAGAAGTCAGGGTAATCCCCAAAAGAGATATTTTGCCTAGAAATTGGAGTGTCACCAAAGATAAGCATAGGAGCAGAAGAATCCATGTTGCGAGATATAAGACAAGACAGTTTTAGATGGATTTAAATGAACTAAGTTGTCTTTGCCCCACGAGAATTACCTGAAGATCGGCACTTAAGCAATTGGTAGCAGATTTTCGAGAAGTTGAAGCTGATTGAGCAGGGCAAGGTTTCTCAAAATGGAAAGTGGAATGCAATGTGCTATCATTGGCAAAACTATGGATAGGATTTCCAGTCAATGGAAATCCTATCAATAGTTTTGCTGAGGAAAAGATTGGGGAAAAGAACTGAACCTTGGGAGACACAAGTACTAATGGAGAAGTTAGAAGACAGAGAGCCATCTGCCATCACCCTCAGTGAGCGAGAGATAACTGGATAACCTATTACAAAAAACAGTTGGCAAACCATAAGATGCAGCTTGTTTAGAAGACCTTTATGCCAAACACGATCGAAAGCCTTTGGGATGTCAAGAGCAACTGCTTGTGTTTCACAAAAAACTTTTCCATCGAATTTGTCCATAAATGAGTAACATAAGCCAGAATATCACCAGTGGATCGACACTGATGGAATCCATACTGGCAATTGTTGATCAGACGGAAGGTTTCTAGGTAGTTTAAGAGTTGCCGGTTAATTGATTTCTCCATTACTTTAGAAAGAGTAGAAGTAATTGCAATAGGACGATAATTCGATGGGTGGGATTTGTCACCCTTTTTAGGAACTGGCTGGATATGAGCAAATTTTCAAGCAGAAGGAAAAACACCTTTGGAATAAGAAAGTGAAAAAAAAGGCAGCAAAGAATAGGAGTAAGTTCAGGAACACAGGTTTTAAGAACAAATGGAGAAATACCATCAGGACCTGGAGCTTCCTTTGCATCAAGATTCGTCAAAATCATTCTGACATCCTTTTGATGGAAGGCCACAGGAGGTATTGAATGGTGCATGTTGGGAGGTGTTTTACCAAGATCATTAATACATGAGTTGGAAGAAAAATGGGACACTAGCAGGTCAGCTTTATCCTTGGCTGAAGTGACAACAGAACCATCTGGTTTTGATAGAGGTGGGAGCAGAGATGGGCAAAAGTTGTGGCCAATGGCTTTGGCAAGAAACCAGAATGCTCGGCTACCATTAGGGCAAGAACTAAGTTTTCTACTCTTAGTCTGTTCAAAATCGAGTTTGGACAGTTATGTTATGTTATTTGGTTTTTAGGAGCATTAGCAACTAAGGCCATATTGCTCCAGGAATATGCGGTGGTCATTCTCTGACCTTTCCGCATTCTCCGTATTCAGTGGTCACGGGCTCGAACCCCAGTCTAATCAAGAAGCGTGTGCTACGCACTGCTGCTCCTGCCCACGGAGGCGCCTGAATTTGGACAGATTAATAACTGCTTTACAATTGTTGTGAGCTTTGGTGTACGCAGAAAATGAAACTGAAGAATTGGAAACAAGCCAATTACGATACGCAACGTTCTTCTCTTGAACAGCCTTAGCACATTTATTGGAAAACCAAGGTTTAGATAAAGGACGAGATTTTAAAATGGAATGTGGAATAAAGGATTCCATTCCTACAAGAATAAATTCACTGACACAATCTAAGCAAACACATTGACATCAGAAGTTTTGAAACAGTAATCCGACCAAGGAAAAGAAGAAAAGAAATCTTGCAGGTCATCCCATTTTGCATTTGTGTAATGAAGGTTGGGAATAGCCATGAGATAAAGGCTCCTTTGGAGAAGAGACAATCACCAAGTTGTGATCTGGAGTGCCTAAAGGACCTCTCACTTAGATCATGTACTTAGAAGGGTTGTTTGTGAGAAAAAGATCAAGCGTGTTGGCTGTGTGGTTAGGATTGTCCGGTATTCTTGTAGGTAAATGAATAATCTGTGCAAGGTCATTAGTAATTGCAAAAACCTCAGCATCTCGAACAGCTGGATCAGGTGACTAGAAAACGGAAGCCAGCTGGAGTTATGAACATTAAAATCACAAGGAAAATTACCTCACTGTTAGGAAAGTTGGACTGGAGAAAGTTAAGTTGCAAAGAGAGGAAGTCAAAGAGCTCCAAGTGATTAGTGGAGTTGGGAGAATGGTAGAGACAACAGATGAATTTGACACAATGAGGTAGAGAGATTTTAAGCCAGAGAAGATAAAAAAGAGGAGATTCCAAATTACCAAGTCTCTGACAGGGAATATCGGAATGGACATATGCACAAGTCCCACCTTTGAAGCAAAAGGAATCATACAGCGAATAATTTTGGCAACTGAGATGAGCAGTAGTTGAATCAATCGATAACTGAGATTCTGTCAGAAAAAGTACATGGAGTTTGGCAGACTGCAAGTGGAAATGGACGTCATTGAGATTAGAATTGAGACTACAAATATTTGTGAAATGAACTAGGAAGTGTTTGGGAGGTTTAAATCTTTTCGCAGAAAAGCTTACTCAATTAGTTTGAAAATTCGTGGTAAAAAAGTGGGGTGGGCCATGCTGTATGAAGTAATGAAATTTTTGGATACGGCATACACATGGTAAGAATATATCCAGATCCTTGACATAACGTGACCTCCACAATGCCCCCTACATATACACTACTCGGACTCCCTCCAGTCACTATCTGGCAGAGTAGAGGTAGCAAGATTATACACTAGCTGATCCGGAAGCCTCCTAGAGTTACCAATAAGTTCAGTCCAGTGTACTAACTAGCAGCCGGCCTGCAAACACCGTTTTAGAGATGTACCCTCGAAATGTAAGGAATATTGGATCTCGCCACGATGTTCATCATAACCTCAAAAGTCATCAATCATCCTGCATTATGGAAGAGATAGGGAAGGGTTGACCGGAACTTAGCTCTAGAGACTAAACATGGGTCCCACCACTTCAAGATTGTTTTGTTTGGTTTTTAGGAGCATTAGCAACTAAGGCCATATTGCTCCGGGATATGCGGTGGTCATTCCCTGACCTTTCCGCATCCTCCGTATTTGGTGGTGGCTCGAACCCCAGTTTAATCAAGAAGCGTGTGCTACGCACTGCTGCTCCTTCCCACCTGGCTACGGAGGCACCACCACTTCAAGCCTCCAATAAGCAAAGTGGTGGTATTGCACCGGTTGATGAGAGTCATCTACCACCTAGTACTGCCTGGTAACAGAGGGGCAGCATTCCTCCATGTGGTATGGGTGCCACACCTTGAACTCTGCTTACGTTGGTTCACACCTGGGTGGTCACCCACAGTGTGCTTGTGCATGGAGGTTATACCCAGGATTACTAACAGTCCCACCATCGTGAAGGTGCAAGCAGAGGATATGGTTGTCACAGACCATCCGGACTTCACTGAAATTGGGTCCACTTGACTTGAATGTCACCCGAATATCAGTTCCATCAGCGTTTTAGACTCCCAGGTAGCAAGTACAGCTTGTCTGTCATATCTGAGAGAACGTTTGCAACAACAACCTCAAGGACCAAGGATCACTGCTATATATATATATAAAAAAATTTGGCTTAAATCTATTATTTGGGTACCACTTGTCTCCTCGCAGTGGGCGTAGTCATAGAACAGGGTGATTATTGTGAAGGCATTTTGTTTCTGATTGTTTCTGTAGTCGAGGGGGTGCTTAGCTTAGGTAGAGTGTTTTTCCCCCATCCCACTGTTATTTTAAAACAGCAGCAAAGTTCAATGTGACAGGAGCATATAATGTTAAATTATGCAATTAACTTTTGCTCTGGATCGCTTAAGTCACGTTTATAAATAACAGAATTTTATAATATTGCAAAGTATTACACTTCCCACCCAGTTACTTTGTAATGCCACTCAGCTGGCAAATTTTCGGGGGAGAACACTGATATTATATATATATATATATCAAATTTGGAAATAGTAATATCAAAGAATACAAAAACAATAGTAACATTATTGTAGGACAGAGATATACAGACTGTGAAATATAATTTAGAATTCAAAAGCAGGGCAAAGATCTGATAATATTAAACTTAAAAATTTTATTTTTTATTTGCGGTTGCAGCAATATTCTCACTGTTATATATACAAAAAAATCTGGCTAAAATTTATTATTTTCATACCACTTGTCTCCTCGCAGTGGGTGTAGTCATAGAACGGAGTGATTGCACAGTCAAGTTTTGTGATTGGGTTATTATTGTGAAGGCATTTTGTTTCTGATTGTTTTCTGTTGTCGAGGTGGTGCTTAGCTTAGGTAGGGTGTTCATCCCCCATCACACTGTTATTTTAATACAGCGGCAAGTGTGAGGGGATAAACACCCTAGGCATATCAAGCTAGGCCAGGGGGCAGGGCAAAACAGTGAGTGGCACCTGCCAATCACTGTCTTCTTCATGAAATTTAGTTGAAGTATGGAATTGTACCCAAGATCCAAATTTTAACCAAATATTTATATTGTAGTTATGTTTTTAGGGTTAAAAAATTTTATTTTTTCATGTCGGTTACAGTTACAACAGATTCAAAAACACTAAAAAGATACAGACAAAAATCATTATAAAACACAGGTTTCATAAATATATTTGAAATTCAGCACACATGCTATTTTACAGTCATGTTAAAAGAATTTACCATGCACAATATCAGCTGACATATTTACTGATGACACAGTGTGGCTAAATTATTCAGGAACAATGCCAAATAGTATAACAGCACTATTCAGGTACAATGACAAATAACTGCCAATTACAGATCACACATAATACCACTTACTACCAGAGGCAGACTGGGAACTCTTTTTCTAGTGGGTTTTGGTACAACAGCCATTACGTTCAAGCAGCCCAATATACACAGACCTTATGGCCAGTCCATCCCTGCTCGCTACAACAGCTGCCTCACTAGTAAGTACAAACTTCATTATAAGATAGCCATGTCATTCACAGGTACAAAAAATAAGATGACCTAAAGTCCAGCAGGGTACTGGAATATTCTTAACCCAATTCAGGGTTAAGGGAGAACTAGTTTTGTGCCCAGCTAATCTCTATTTTCCCTAAGTACAGCCTACTACTGTGTGTGCACATGCACAGTTTGTTTTTTTTTTAATTGGAAACAGTTTCAATTCTTTCACCTTTCAAAAAAATAAAATAAAAAGTAAGATATCTGGGGAAACAGAACCACTGCTGATGTGCAACAATACCAAGCTATCAAACTGCAAATACCAAAGATGCACCAGATTAATTTAGCAACAAATGTAATGCAACAGCAAATATTATGCAATCAGATGTTTAAAAAGCAATGTCCTGTGTTTGGAATAAGTACCCACTTACCATACATTTGATTTTAAAAATAACAGTATGTTATTTTTTAAAAGTTGAATTAATTAACATGCTTATTCATAAATATTTATATCCATGAATTTGGGCTTTGCATCATTAGATTTATTTACAGTAATAACCAGAATCATGGGTTATTCCTCAATTGATAATACTATACTAGTTTTGGTGGCTTTAAAACATTGGCATGCATCACCTTGCCCGAAACATCACAATGCAACCACATTTAGAAAAAATAACAGCCTAGCAGCACATTTTCAAAGCATATCTTGCATTTCAATCAATCACACTGTGACCACGTGGAGTAGTCACGTTTGTTAAAATTTACGACTCTGCTCAAAATTTACTTTAAAAAACACAGAATTCTGATATATAATAAATGGGCTAGCTTTGAAAAATGTGTAATATATCTCAAAGTCAACATTATATTATTTATTGTGCCAGAAATACATTTAAAAGTGGCACAACAAATAAGATGGACAAACTCGAATCTGACATCATCTGTCCTGTTGGAACGTTCAAAGAAGTAAGGTTAGGTGGATAAAGTGTTAAATTTCATTTCGAAAGAAAAAATATGCATTACAATATTAAATTCAAATTTATTGCATTACAAAACGTACAAATTTTGAAATACTTCCATAATACATGAAACAAATATCATACGAAACTGAAATTAAACAATAGTATCAATGCTTTTCACTATCATTTCATTCTATGCTCTTTATTGAAATTAAGTTTCGTATATTTTATAAAAATTTTCCTGTTAAATAACAATGAAATTAAATTCAGAAAAAAATATTATGAAAATATTTCTTTATTATTAAAAAAATTACCGGTGGTATTATTTGAAGTGTAGTTGTTTAAATTTATGGTAATAACTTTCGACCTTCGACCTTGTAAATTAGCCTTGTTGTCGTCGGCCAATCAGAATTTTGAACAGCCATGATTGAATCTACAGTTAATGTCCGTCGACGCCATGTTTGAGCTGCAATCTTGTTGTACATAAGGTGCACTATTTTGGCACATATAATATGAAATAAGTTATTATATGTAACTTAATACACCTTATATCATAAACAAAACGATCTCCACCTGTAATCCATAAATTTCACTCACTTTAATGTCCAATGGCGACGACTATAGTGATGCCCTCACAGAGTCACGATAGACAACCGACCGTTGAGAAACAACTGACGTAGCAAAGTTTCCTTGCTAGGGGTAAAGGAGGAAAGGTGGCGCTAAATTACAGCATGGCAGCCTGAGCATAGCTGGAATGATTTTGGAATCTGTTAATTCACCTAAATAATAGTTTAACACGGTGAGAGAATGATTTATGTTTTAAGAACACGTATTATTCCACAAGTTAGTGCTAGATACTCCTTAACTGCAAATTTTGATTCAGGTCTGCGTTCTCGCATATCAAGGACGTTACAATTTTATAGTACTGAGGTGAGTTTAAGTGATCCTTTTATATAAATTTGTACACCCGTTATGTATATTTAAGTTGGATCGGTAGTTCCTGATCGTTTTTAAGCATTCTTGGCCTTTCTGATCTGCTTCGTAGTTAGTGCAAAAGCTTAGCAAGGCATGACGCATGTTAAACCAGGATTTCGTATTTTGCTTGCAAACGAACATCTAAAACTTGAGTAAAATAAAGGTTTTCTAAACTCTTTGCCTTTATATAGTGAGCTATATCCTTTACAAAATATTAATACGATATAGTAGCCATCTGTTTAAGTTTTAATCATCCTGTGGTTGCCATTCTATGAGATATAATAGTTCCACAACGTTAGAACGCACACGAACAACTTTCCCTCATAAGTACTTTGACCTTGCTTGCATGACTCGCAGTAACTAGCTTGGGCTCATCGTCACATTAACTGAGAGCTATCACATTATCGAGATCTCCAACTACAAATTATCCAAAGGATAATAATAATAAATTCCGTTTATTAGTCAGGAGTCCATACAATACAGGTGGCTAGTAGGCTGCTTTTACTAGAGAAAAGGTTTATATTAACTAAATCACAACTATCTCAGAGTTAACAGTCAGTGTCGATTAAAATTAAGAAATAATTCTGTAATGAAATTAAGAATGAATTTCTTGGTACAAAGTGTGTGTGTGTATATATATAATGTGTGGTTTGTAACAAATAAAATGTCTGTGAAAATGGAAATGAAAAATACACAACATGCCTGAACTAAGAGAAGTTTAAGGGGTAGTAGAAACTGGAAGTGACGTAGTGGTAAAAAAGTGAAAGAATTTGAAAAAACCTAGTACAAAAATGAACTGGGACTGAGGAAGCAAAACAATATACAAAAATAATTTTATACTAATAAATAAATAACACTGTATTCAGATATGGGAGGGCAATTTTAGCAAGAGGTCAAATCAAGGGATGGCAAATATACAAAATCTGAATACAGTAAATGAAAAGATGATACATAGCCAGGAATTTCATCAGGGGACTACTCCTGACCATGTATCAGGCACTGCATTTCCAAACTTGTCTATAGTATTAGAAAAAAGGTGGGAGCAAATGTTAGTATCGTAATACTAACAGACAAGGTCTGTTAGTATTACGATAAAGGCCACATATTTGCTCCCACCCTTTTTCTATAGTGATCCTGGATAGACAGGTTTGGAAATGCAGTGCCTGATACATGGTCAGGAGTAGTCCCCTGGTGAAATTCCTGGCTATGTATCATCTTTTCATTTACTGTATTCAGATTTTGCATATTTGCCATCCCTTGATTCGACCTCTTGCTAAAATTGCCCTCCCATATCTGAATACAGTGTTATTTACTTATTTGTATAAAATTATTTTTGTACTAGGTTTTTCAAATTTTTTCACCACTACTTCACTTCCAGTTTCTACTATCCTTTAAACTTCTCTTAGTTCAGGCACTTTGTGTATTTTTCATTTCCATTTTCACAGACACTTTATTTATGTTACAAACTACACATTATTTATATCCTTTTGCTTCCTTTACTGCTGCGCTGTACGTTTTGGAGCATTAGACATAACTTCTGTTATTTTCCTTTTTCTGCTTATTTCTATTTCTTACCAGTTCAATATTACTGCTATATATATATATATATTATAAGAAAGCAACAGTTCAAAATATATATATAAATTGCTGTTTTAGCCAGTGTAGTGGTAAAAGAATTTATTGGTTCGGGATGGTGAAAAGTTATGGTGTCAGTACAGTAAGACACCAGTGCACATGCCTCAGTGTGTGTGTGTGTATATATATATATATATATTTATTTAAATAATGGTTAAAAGTTAAGATATAATAAAAAATAAATAAATATTAAGCTATCATTAGAGGCAGCAAAATGCACATCCTCCACATGAAGCCCAGATATATCCGATAATTCAAAATAAAACATAGGCAGTAGTATGGCAAAAACTGTAGAACGAAAATTAACATAAAATAAACCAACAGGGAGGGGGAAGTAAAGGTAATAAGACATAAAGCCGAAAGCCCCCTATATAATTTAGCACTTTAAATCCAATTAATAAAACCAATATAAAATTTAAAATAATGCCAATTATATTATAATTTAGCGGTAACCCCTTCGAAGATAACAGTTCCGAAAAACGTGAAATATCACCAAAAAGGTGTTAAAAGAACTACTAAGAGAAAAACAAAATATCAAATTAATAGACTGACCATTATGCCCCATATCGACAGAGGGCCATCTGGAGTTCCTTCTAGGTGTTCACAGGGAGACCGATTGCTGTTAGGCTGTTATGTAGGGTCTTTGGCACCATACCTGTGGTTGATCGGGATGGTTGTTACTTGTTGCATATGCCACATCTCTTTGATCTCCTGTCTTAGGTTCATGTACTTCCTAATTTTTTCCCCCCATGAGTTTTCTGCAGGTTGCCGGTGTTGGGTACCGCTATGTCAATCAGATAGGTAGCCTTTTCCTTCTTGTCCACAAGGGTTATGTCCAGTCTGTTGTGATTGTCTTGTCCATTATTATAGTGCGGTCCCAGTACAGCTTATGTGGGTTGGGGTCTCTAGGCTTCTGATGTATTATCCTGGCTACCTGGTCATGTCTATGAGTGTACTCAGTCTGGGTGATCACCTTGCATCCTGCAGTGATGTGTTGGATCATTTCTGGACATGTGTCATCGAACACTCTGGGCTCCTTGGCTATGTATTTTTTATAGTTTCTGGTATTGATTACCTGGTCTTGGATGCTGAGCATGAATCCTTCAGTCTCAAGGAAGAGCGTCCTGCTCGTGAGCCATGCATTGGAAGCAATTTTATCTGTGTGATCTTGGTGGAGATCATTGTAGTGTCTGATGGAGTGTCTTCTTTGCCCATCTTTCTAGCTTTGTTTGTGCCTCCTGGTTGGGAGGGGACTCCTTGCAAAGGTTGAGTGGGGTATACTGCTTGTATATCTTCCTTATGGTCTGGTGGAGTGCTGCTATGTGTTCATGGAAGTAATCACTGATTTTTGTTGCTTGATGAGGTCTATCAGGCCCTTCTTCTTCTTTCCGAACAATTGTCAGTCTCTCCACGACTGACATCAGGTGGCATTGGCGGCTCTTGGTAATAATTGTCCTTGTCTTTCTCATGATATCATCCAGTTTGGTGTTGGTGTTAGTCCAATCTATGACCCGAAAGGAGTATGTTAGTACTGGGACTGCATACGTGTTTATGGCTTTAACTGTGTTCCCTCCATTCAGCTTTGCTTTCAGCAGGCTTCTGAGTCTCTGATGGTATTTTTCAGTCAGGTGGGCCTTAATTTCCTTTTGCTGTAACTGCATCATCCCCAAGTATTTGTAGGCCTCTCCCTCTGCCATGGCTTCGATCTCTTTACCAGTCTGCAGCTGGTAGTTTCAGTTGACTAATTTTCCCTGGTGCAATCCGTGGGTCTTGCATTTGTCTAGACCAAATTCCATCCTACTATCATTGCTGAATTTTTCAGTGATCCGGAGTAGTTGCTGGAGTTGCTTCTCGGTTGCCGCATAGAGCTTGATGTCATCCATGTACATCGATTGGGTGAGGGTGTACAGGCTCTTTCTTCCTTCCTTGAGGTTATATCCGTACTTGCTGCTGTTGAGCATGGTGGTTAATAGGTTAAGTGCTAGACAGAACCACAGTGAGCTCAGGGCATCTCCCTGAGTCAACCCGATAGTGACGTTTGTCACTACCAGGTTGACTTTGTAGATGTTCAGCACCTCTATTAGCCAGCTAAGGGGCATGAAGTCTTGCGGTAATCAATGTAAGATGTGTACATGTTGCGGCACTTCTTGTTGGCTTGCTCTATAACTGCGGCATCTATGGTTAATTGCTCCTTGCATCCTTTCTGCTGCTCGGCCATTATGTTCTGACTCTCCAAATGGTCTGATATCTTTTTGGTTATGCAGCTGGTCAGGATCTTGTACATTGTTGGAAGGCAGGTGATTGGCCTGTATTTCGCCGGGTTTTTTGTATCTTCATCTTTAGGCTTCGATTTGTGATTCCTTGAGTGAGAAACTTCGGGATTGTCTCTGGGTGCCTTATCATTCGAGTGAACTGCTAGCCAGGTGCTTGTGTATGCAAGTAAGCTTCTTATACCAGTAGTTGTGGACGTTACTATTCCTAGAGTTCGCCAGTTGCAAGAGTTCCTGATCATCTATTTTACTTCTTCCCGAATCTCCCATTCTCTCATCTCTTGTACGTCCTTGGTTTTCTTGCATTCTAGTTCTATTCATGGGGCTTGACTGTTATTATTATTAACCATATGGTGCAAGGAAGCTGGAGGCTTTTGCTGCTCTAGCCAAAAAAAAAAAAATTCTGAGTTAACCTGAGAGAAAGAGAGAGGAGTCAGAAGTAGAAGGGAACCATCAAGAAAGAGAAGAATGATTTATATATAATATTTATGATTATATATAAAATTAATCATTTTTGTATTAGACATTTATACTAAAAAGAATAAACTCACAAGATGTAATAAGCTATGGATTGGAAATTCACTATAAGAATATCATGATATATCACCATATTTTTCCATAGTAGTAAAAAACTACAGAAATAGTGTAAATAGCATCAATTTGTCTTATATTGGACATTTATATATAAAATTAATCATCTTAATTAATAGGCTGTAGCAATATGCAAATCATAATTTTGCCATTAATCAAATATTTCAATAATTAAAAGAACAAAGTATGCTTAAACTCTAGATTTCTTTTATCATCACAATGTCTTTCTCGATCCCTCAATTTTTATTTATTTTTTTTTTTCCCCCTCTTCATTAGCCATTGTCATCCCTGCTTTTGTCTGTTAATCATCTAGAACTTTTTCCCAACTTTTTTGATCCCTTTCATTATTCATTTAGGCTCTTCTCTCCAAAAAAACTGTAACGGATTCTGTGCTGACCGGCCTAGCTGGGTGGGTAAAGTGCTTTCCTGGCAACCCAAAGGTCGCAGGTTCGAATTCTGCCTTGGGCTTTGATCAGAGTAGAAAATGTAAAAACCTTGCGAGGTGCAATATGGCCACTGCCATATGGGGCCAGGCGCCTCCGTAGCCAGGTGGGCAGGAGCAGCAGTGCGTAGCACATGCTTCTTGATTAGACCGGGGTTCGAGCCCGTGACCACCAAATACGGAGGATGCGGAAAGGTCAGGGAATGACCACCGCATATCCCCAGAGCAATATGGCCTTAGTTGCTAATGCTCCTAAAAACCAAATAATAACAATATGGCCACAAAGAAGCCAATGCACCAACAACTAACAAAAAAAAAAAAAAAAAAATCTAACGGATTCTGTGTATAAAATCCATGTTTAGTCTCTAGAGCAAAGTTTCCAGCATCCCCCCCCCATACTTCTCTTTCAACCCATGCACAGTACTAAGTACTATAGGTTTTGATACCTTTCGTGTTTGGGGTTTTCATTAAAAAAAAAAAAAACTATTTTTACTCCTAGATCGTTGATGGTTTGTGTTTCTAGTTTCTATTAATGATCCTGTCCTTGATTTCTGGTTAGACTAGTGTTTTATTCTCTTGACCTTCACTGAAATTATTCTTCATTACTCAGTAGTAAGTATTCCTGATCCCACAATAAATTCTCATTTTTTATCTAAATCATGGGTTTTCTAAAAAAATATGGTAAGACATATTTCAAAACCATTTAGGATGAGAATGTAGTATATTGTAATTGGCTTTTATTCAGATTTCCAGTTTCAGTGACTACACTAAAAGTTTACAATTCTAAACAAGTTTAGAGTTTTAAATAAATCCAAATTTAATTTTGTAAAGTAGTATAAACTTCTCTCTTGTCCATGGTAATCTTGTCTCTTGCCAAGCTGTGGTTCTTCCACCTTTGTTTCATGTTCACCTAAAGATAAAGAGCTGGCTTATTAGCATCTTACTTTTCAGTGATCATTTTAAGTATTTTGCAGTCTACAAAGGGTACTAGGAAAGTTTTGCAATACAGCTTTGTTTATTTAATTTTTTCAAAATAATTTCCTCTACATTCAATACACCTCTCCATCCTCCGAAACCAATCTTTAAACCAGTTCTGCCAAGTTTCACTAGGGAGTAAAGCACACTCATTGTCCCAAGCCCGTAGAAGGTCCTCATCACTGGAAAACCGCCTCCCTTTTAGCTTCATTTTCACATGCGGGAACAGTGCAAAGTCGCAGGGAGCAAGGTCTGGACTGTAGGGAGGGTGCTCGAGAAGTTTCAGTCCTGTCATGGTCAAATATTCGGTGCAGGCTTTGGCGCGGTGAGCTGCAGCATTATCGTGATGGAGGTACCAGGTGTCCATTCTTGACTTTGGCCGTAGGTTCTTCATAGATCCAATGACTTTAGGCAGGCATTGTTCAGTATACCACTTAGCTGTGACTGTCTTCTGCGTGTCCAAAACGACACGTTCCACAATTCCACTCGATTTGAAAAATACAGCTATCATTTTCTTCTTTACAGATCGGGATTTTCTGACAATTACGGGTGTGTCGTCATCATCATAGACCCAAACTTTGTTTTGAGCCTTGGTCGGCAGATCGTAATAGTACAGCCAAGTCTCGTCACCTGTCACGATGTTGTTCACATACCGAGATTGTCCCTTATCAAACTTTTTTAACATCTCCCGGCACCAAGTCACACGTCGTGTCATCTGCTCTTCAGTCAGTTGATGCGGCACCCAGAGAGAACAAAGTTTCTTCACGTGCAAATGATCTTGCAGAATCGAACGAATTGCTGGTGCATTTAGGCCCAAAGTATCCTCTATCTGTTGGTAGGTCACTCGCCTGTTTTCGTCAAGCATTTTCCTCACAGCAGTAACGTTTTCCTCCGTAACTGACGTTCGTGGCCTTCCCGGCCTCTCAGAATCCTCCAGAGTGAAATTTCCCCTTTGGAATTCTCTATACCACCTGAATATCGTTGTACGATGTGGACAATCATCATCTAGTGCAAGAGTCATTTCTTCTAAGCACTGGTGTATGGTTAAACCACGCACGAAATTATACCGCAAAACTGTCCTTATCTCATTTCGTGACCACGATGCCATCGCAAGCACTTTACACTCTCGCTACTAATGAATAACTGAGCCCATCGACTTGGTGCGGCGGCTACTATGCACGTATGAACATGTCTCAGCATGCAGCAACAAGCAGCTTCCTGTGATTCATTGTTGCATCATATTGCAAAACTTTCCTAGTACCCTTTGTATTTAGCACCTCTCTTGGTTTTCCAACAGAAAGAGATTAAAAGAATTCTGAACATTCTCTTGATGGCATTTCTCCGCTTGTCTTTGAAACCTGGGCGCTAACTTCTGTTTTGAGCAAATAAATCATAATGCTTTTTTTTTTTTTACACTATCTTTTTCCACTGATGTTTTTGCTTTTGCATTTAAATTGCTCATATTCAAGCATTTCCTGAAAAGAGTGGCATACTGCTCCTACCAGTTATCTTTGCACTTACCATTACATTGCTCTTTTCAGAAAACACCATCTGTTTGCTAACTTGAAATCACTTTTTCATCCACTTAATACTCATCAATAATGATTTTGTCAGCATAGATCCACTGGTAATATGGCTTATGTTACTCATCTGTGGACAAATTCTAGAAAAGTATGACAAAATTTAAAGAGTTGCTTTTTGGTATTTCTAAAGCTTTTGATTGTATTTGGCAAGTATTCTTAACAAGCTTTCTTATGATCTTCCTTCCAATTTTTACAAATGGGCAACCAGTTTTTTCTAACTTCCCACTAATGCTCAAGTTCTTCAAGGTTTCTTTAGCCTGCTCTTTACTCCCTATAGGTTAATCACCTTCCACTTTGACACACTGCTCAGCATATAGAGATATAACCCTCCATGTTTGCCACCAGTACTTTATATGTTAACCCCCGCATTTCTCAGGTGGTTAGAGAAAACTTGGTTAATCCAGCAGTGGTGGTGCTGGATCATTGAGGTTCCTCTCAAAAATAAGTCTCATGTTAACTATTCACTGAAGATTAAAATCTGAAATGTTTTCTACCTTTATAAATATTGAGATACTTGTACTTCAGTAATCGTCGATGTGATTTCTTGTGGTTTTTGCAGAGAAATTGCATGTGAGAACCTGTTTGGTGCTGTGAAGCTTTGTTTCTAGTTCAGGGTTACTTACTTTTACTCTCCTGCAGATTCTATAAATACAGTTTACACAAGTTGTTTTTAAAAGAGTTATTATTGTTTTTGCACAATAAAGACAGAACACGGATGTTTTTAGCATTAGTAGTGGTATATGATGCAAGGAAACAAGCTTATACAGCATCAGCAAAAAAAAAAAAAACCACTTCCCATTTCACCTATCCATTCCCTCCAAAAGTTTGTCTAGTTTTTCCTGAATGTATTAAGCTATCAACTTCCACAACGGCAGATGGAAGTTTGTTCCAGCAGTCAACCACTTGCTGGCTAAAGGTAAATTTCCATACATCTATTCTGCAACCATCTTTCCTCAGTTTGAATTTATGCCCCCTCAAGTGTGTAATCTAAGAGGAAGAATCTCATCAGCATTAAGCTTGCTCAAACCATTCATTGCCTTAAACACCTCAATTAGATCACCTCGCAGATACCTAGGCTTCAGACATTGCAATTTGCAGAACTGAAGCCTTTCTTGGTAAGAGCACCCCTTTGACCTACTCACCAATCTCATTGCCATTTTTCTGTACTTGTTCCAGCAGCTCTATATCCTTCCTAAAATGAGGCCTCCAGACCTATATGTAGTACTCAAGGCGTGGTGTGACCATTGCTTTATACAAAGGGATGATCACCTCCTTATCCCTGCTAGCAAAATTCCTGTATATCATTGACAATACCCTATGAGCTGTCCAGGCAGCCAGTCTGCAATGCTCAGAGAACTTTATATCTGATTGCACAATTACCCCCAAGTCATTCTCCATTACCCTGAGTGTAGTACTAAACAGTTGGTGCATTACTCTGTGGTTACTGCTACTCATATACAGTACTTTGCATTTGTCAATGTTAAACTTCAGTTGCTGCTTCTCAGCCCATCTGCCTAACTTTTCTAGATCCTGTTGCAGTAGCTTACTGTCATTAACAACCATGCCAACCTTTATCAATTCTCTATTTTAAAAAAAAAAGATAATCAGGTTAATTAATGGTCCCTTAGAGAGTCACTCCACATGCTATAACACAGATGTTTAATATCTGTTGGATGCCCTTTCTGCAGATATTTCCATGAGCAAACCATTCCTTTGAATTAGCATCTGTAAATCTATTCTTGCTTTCAAAAGTCTGAATATGTTCATCAGCTAATCAACAAATATTCACAGTTCAGCTCCAAATTCACTGAGTCAACTTTTCCTCTATCTCATTTACCCCTTCTATTTATGTTCTCTGAAACAGTTTTTTCCTGAAAATTACACCCTGTAGAAATTTAAGCCCAGTATCAATAAGTATGTTCCGCTTTCTCAATCCATTACTTACCCATGTTTCAGCACCTTTTATGTTTCTTTTAAATTTTTAAAAAATTAAGTGAGTTTCAGATATTCAGATTTATAAAGAATAAATCCATGACTAGCATTCTTTTATTCTTCTATAGGTATCTACAAAAAAAAGAACATGCTTATATGATTTTCACTTAAAACATGGAGCTAAAATTGTATCCTTTGCTGGATTTGAGATGCCTGTGCAATATGGAAATCATAGCATTTCAGCATCTCATGTCCACACAAGAAACCATGTGAGTATTTTTGATGTTTCTCACATGCTACAATCAAAAATTCATGGAAAAGACAGAATTAGTTTCATGGAAAGCTTAGTTGTTGCAGACCTCCAAGGTAAGTATTTCAATGGAAATTTTTGTGAGAGAAATTGAGATTGCCTTTTTTGTGTGCATGTGCATATACAACATAAATAGTTCATTCCTTTATATCTCTATATATAACTGAACATGTTTAACTTTATTATCTCTTAAAACACAAACATACATAAATGGTTATATTTTGAAAGATAAATCTGAAAGATAATTTTAATGTTTTAAAATAATATTCTTAAATGAAATACCCAAAACTGACAGGAAAGTAGACCATTTTAGAATATTACACACACACAGAGTTACATATACATTGGGGCAGTGGTGCCAGCACTGAAGTGGGGTGCCTTGTTTTTTCCTACTCCTAATATTTTTATTTTATAGGATTTTTTCAATTTTAATGGAAAAAATTAGCATTTTAATTTTAATTAAAAAGTAATGTATGGGCTCCACCAAGAAACTTCACTTTATTACACTCTGCAAATTTTTTGAAATTATTATTGATTCATATTTTAAAGAAATTTATCCCTCATTATGTCTTCAAAAAGACAATTTTTTTTTTTTTTAAGCCAATTTTCATACTATTATTTTAACTGGTGGGAGGAGTGTATCGTGAAACTTTGCAAGCTGTCATAGAAGAAGAATATTTATCGTGTCGTCTTCATATTAGAAAAGACTTCTCTTTTTGAGAAAAGAATGCCCAGAAGACCTTTCATTTTTTATGAGAAAAATTATTGCACCTGTGTTTAAGGCAGAAGGTGGTTAAATGTTGAAGCATATTTTAAGTTGAAACCCATGGTGGTATATCACAGACTCTAAGGGCTCTTCACCATTAGAAAGACTCAATATGGCCCTAGCAGCCTGCGTGTCGTTAAACTCAATAACAACTTTAAGGGCTCTTAAAGGATATAAAAAACTCTCTTCCTGTGTATGTAAATCAAATCAGAAGTGGGTAACTAGGAATTTTTGAAGAATGGTTTACTTCTGCCCAGCTATAAAGAAATTTTGCAAATATAATAATCACACACAAAGCATTGTTGCTTCTTGACAATCCTTGGAACATCTGGTCAAATTGCATGAGAAGTCACAACTGTCTTGGTTCAACTTATGGATCAAGGTGATGCAATCTACACATTTAAAGCAAACTTAAAATTGTTTAAAGAAAACAATTAGCCCAGATGATTCATGGAAAAGAAAGCGTTGGCAAGTCAACAGTTCAGGAATTCTGCAAAATTACATTGTGCATATTAACAATATTTGAGAATCTTGTTGTGAAACCAAACATTCAACATCAAATGTTTGATTTCATGTCATGTAATTTCCTAGGCTATAATGAACAAATGCTGCAATAATGGACATTATTAAACTTTCACAAGATGGGGTGCTTCAAAGAGGTTGAGGAAAGAGATGTGATAGAGTTGTTAAATTTGCATAGTGAAGCTTTATCAAATGAAGACTTACTTGAATTGAAGAAGATGAAAACAACTTTGGAAGATGGTGAAGAAAATAACTCTGAAGGACAGATCACTCTTCAAATTACATCAAAGAAACTAGAACAAGTTTTTACTTTAATTGACTAGTCTCAGTTAATTATTGAAGATTCCTATTCCATAGTTAAGAAGTGGGCAGTGGAATTTAACCAAGGGAGGGAGAGCCTGGAAGATGTCCCACACTGTGGAAGACCTGCAATGTCCATCATTCCAGAAGTTGTTGACAGTGTGCATGATCTGGTAATGAGTGACAGTTCAGTACATTACCAGAAACTTGGGAATCTCATTTGAATGTATGTACCACCTAATAACAGAGATTTTTGCTATGAAAGAGATGTCAGCACAATGGGTCCCAAAGTAGAAAAAAATGCACAAGAGTTGTCAAGTCAATTGAACATCAGTGTTTGTAGGGACTCTGAACCAATCAATTGAAAGTTACAAAGAAATTTATAGGAAGAAGCAGAAGTCTAGTACTGTGAAAAGTACACTGGACATATTTTTTTTGTAAAAGTTCATTATCTGCACCAAGTAATCATGTAATGCAGGTATCCAGCTAAGGCCATGAGGCTCCAACATAAACCCTCAATAAATTCATTCAGTAATTTTTTTTGTGAATTTTTAACATCATCTCTCTCTCTCCCTCTCTCTCTCTGAAACAACTTAATTTTATTTTTTATATTTTTAGTCTTAATAAATTTTCTAATTTCTGTAAGGGTCTATGCATGCACAGTTATCACAGAATAGTACTTGGTAATCTACTGAACAAAGGATAAAAAAAAAAATTACTTGACAACTTTTTATGACATTATATATGAAAATAGCAGAGAAGCCATAATTCAAATAGCAGAAGACTTCTGTAGAGAATTGTACAAGGAGCAAGGGAATGATGCCAGCAGCGGGGAATATGAATCGCAAATTAGTAACACATACAACATACCCGATATTCTTCCTGATGAGGTGGTTGAAGAAAATGAAGAATCAGAAAGCCCTGGGGGAAGATGAAGCTACTGTATAGTTGTTAAAATTGGGAGGAAGAGACTGACACAAAAACTGGCTAGACTCTTCACAAAATGCATTATAAAAGGTGTGAGGCGCCTCCGAAGCCAGATGGGCAGGAGCAGCAGTGCGTAGCACACGCTTCTTGATTAGACCGGGGTTTGAGCCCGTGACCACCAAATACGGAGGATGCGGAAAGGTCAGGGAATGACCACCGCATATCCCCAGAGCAATATGGCCTTGGTTGCTAATGCTCCTAAAAACCAAATAACAATAACAAAAGGTGTGATGCATAAGGAGGGAATAATACAATCATAGTTTTGCTGCATAAGAAAGGAGATAAATCAGAAATTGGAAATTATAGACCAATTAGCTTGTTATATGAGAGTGCTACCTCCTTTATTAGACTAGACAAAGACAGTAGGAAATTTAAAATCGAGAAAGGAGTTTGACAAGGAGACACAATATCTCCAAAGCTGTTTACTGCTGCCCTTGAGGAAGCTTTCAGAAGATTAGACTGGTCGCAGAAAGGAGTCAATGTGAACGGAGAGTACCTAAACCATTTACGATTTGCAGATGACATTGTGGTCATAAGCCACGATCCCAAAGAATTAGAGGAAAATCTTAATCAGTTATGCACAGCTAGTAAGGATTTTGGACTAAAGATGAATATGGCTAAAACAAAAGTAATGATGAACAAGTATGCCACAGAAAGGGAAATAATGATTGAAAGAGCAGTAATTGAAAAGGTGGTGTCATATACTTATCTGGGACAAGTTATTAGCTGTAATAATGATGAATGGCTGGAAGTCAAGAGAAGAATAAATTTTGGATGGATAGCATTCAGGAAATATAGTCACATACTGAAGACCAATATCCCAGTTTGTCTGAAACGTAAAATAATGAACCAATGTATACTCCCTACCATGACTTATGGAAGTGAAGCTTGGGCACTCACCAAAAGAATGGAAGAGAAGCTGAGAACTACACAGCGAAGAATGGAACGAATCATATTGGGAATCAGACTGTTAGATAAGAAGAGAAACACATGGATTAGACAGCAAACTCAAGTAAGAGACATTCTTATCAAAACTAAAGAACTAAAATGGTCTTGGGCAGGACATATAGCTCAAAGACATGATGACAGATGGACTAAGAAAATAACAGAATGGTATCCAAGAGGAGCTAGAAGAAAACCTGGAAGAGAAAGGCGGAGATGGATAGATGAAATTCATGAGTTTGTGGGTAGTAAATGGATGGCCAGTGCTCAAGACAAAAGAAACTGGAAAGTTGCTGGAGAGGCCTTCATCCTGCAGTGGATTGAAAATGGCTGATGATGATGATAGCTTGTTATCCCACATCTACAAGTTGTTCACAAGGGTCATTACGAACAGATTAGAAAGAATACTTGATGAGAATCAACCAAAAGAGCAAGCTGGCTTTAGGACAGGATTCTCAACTATGGATCACCTTCATATAATATCACAGCTAATGGAGAAAGTAAATGAATATAAAACACCATTATGCCTACCATTTGTGGATTATGAAAAGGCACTGGAAAGACAAGGAATAGATACCCCATATATTATGATTTTGAACGCTACCTCCTTTATTAGACTAGACAAAAACAGTAGCAAATTTAAAATTGAGAAAGGAGTTCGATGAGGAGACACAATATCTCCGAAGTTGTTTACTGCTGCCCTTGAGGAAGCTTTCAGAAGATTAGACTGGTTGCAGAAAGGAGTCAATGTAATTGGAGTATACCTAAACCATTTATGATTTGCAGATGAAATTGTGGTCATAAGCCATGATCCCAAAGAATTAGAGGAAAATCTTAATCAGTTATGCACAGTTAGTGAGGATTTTTGACTAAAGGTGAATATGGCTAAAACAAAAGTAATGATGAACAAGTATGCCACAGAAAGGGACATAATGATTGAAGGAGCAGTAATTGAAAAGGTGGAGTCATATACTTATCTGAGACAAGTTATTAGCTGTGATAATGATAAATGGCTGGAAGTCAAGAGAAGAATAAATTTTGGATGGATAGCATTCAGGAAATATAGTCAAATACTGAGGAGCAATATCCCAGTTTGTCTGAAACATAAAATAATGAACCAATGTATACTCCCCACCATGACTTATGGAAGTGAAACTTGAGCACTCACCAAAAGAATGGAAGAGAAGCTGAGAACTACATAGCAAAGAATGTAACGAATTATATCGGGAATCAGACTGTTAGATAAGAAGAGAAACACATGGATTAGACAGCAAACTCAAATAAATGATATTCTTATGAAAACTAAAGAACAAAAATGGTCTTGGGCAGGACACATAGCTCGAAGACATGATGACAGATGGACTAAAAAAGGTAACAGAACGGTAACCAAGAGGAGCTAGAAGAAAACCTGGAAGACAACGGCGGAGATGGATAGATGAAATTCATGAGTTTGTGTATAGTAAATGGATGGCCATTGCACAAAACAGAAGGAACTGGAAAGTTGCTGGAGAGGCCTTCATCCTGCAGTGGATTGAAAATGGCTGATAATGATGATGATATGAAAAAGTGTTGGGAGTGTATCTTATCATTATTGCATGTATTCTTATCAAAGAATAATTTTCATTTAGCTTGGCAATTTTCTGGAACATGTCTACCATGCTAAACAAGGGATACCTGTATTTTTATCGTGTTACCTTACTAAAAAGGACTTTGAATTACAGTATATCATATTAAAATTGAAAATAGGCATCTGATCCTCTTTTCAGTTTTGAAATTCCTACAGTTTATTCACAAGCATGTAAATGTGAAAGTGCACCATTTATTGCCAAAAATGTATTATTATGAAAGTAAGTATTTATGTTCATATATACAATTCCTGCTCATTTAAACAGCACTGCAGACAGCCATAGCACAAGGAAAGTTACAAATCTGTGCATGGTTTCATTGTGGTATGGTAGCCTGTGCCACTCTTGATTATACCGGTGCACAAGGTACCAAATTAAATCTGGAACATATGATTCTTGAAAACCAGATAACTATAGGTCCTGAAGTTAATAAAGTTGTGTGAATGAGGAAAGATGGACAAAATCAGCCACTGTGCAGTCATCCACTATTTGGGGGAAAAAATAATTAATGACAATTCATGAGAATGGTTACAACATCAGGGGAGGATGCCCCTTCCTTTTCCATGGTTAAGAAGTGGGCAGTGGAATTTAAATGTGGGAGAGAGGAAGAGCCTGTAAGATCTGCCACACTATTGACAGTGTGCATGATCTGGCGACGAGTGATCGACGAATGATAGTTCAGTACATTGCCAGCAACTTGGGCATCTCATATAAATGTGAGTACCACTTAATAACAGAGATTTGTGCTATGAAAAAAATGTCAACACAATGGGTCCCAAAGTTGTTGACAGTAGACTAAAAATGCACAAGAGTTTTCAAGACAATTGAACATTTGCATTGTTTTCAAGTACAACCCAAACAGTGGAAAAACATCCATTCTCCCTTCCAAAGAAAGCCAAGTTAGTTCCTTCTGCTAGCAAGTTGATGGTAGTAGGTTTTTTTGTTTTTTTTTTTATGATGCTGATAGTGTTGCTAGTGGATTATCTTCAGAAAGGCCAGACAGCCAGCCACACACCTTGTGAGGTGTTTGTGGGAAAACATAAAAGACAAATGTCAAGAAAAACTCAGTGAAGGAGGTTTTGTTCCCCCAGAGCAGCAGATCAGCATGCCTGCTTGCGTGGGTTTGAAATCTTGAACCATCCCCTATATTCAACAGATCTAGTACCATGAGATTTTCACCTATTTTCAAATTTGAAAATAGGTGAAAGTATAATGGATGCACCAGTACCCTGGTGCATTCATTTTCCCACTGACAGTGATTTCATTGCTGTAGGTGATACATTCCTGGAGGCTCAAGCGAAAACTTTCTTCACAGCTGGAACAAAACATTTGCAGAATTGGTGGATAAGGTCTATTGACTCCAAATGGGACTACGTTGAAAACTAACTTGTTACCATATTACTCAAATGAACTTTTCATACTCAGGCCATTAACTTTTCAAACACCCGTTGTTTAAATGACAGATTGGCTCTTGTTTTCAAAAAAAAAGATGTTTTTTTATATTTATACAGGGTATTTTTTATTTATATGGCAGTGTTAGGCGAGTCGGAAAACTGCTAGCTTGGGGGGATTATACAGACTAAAAGGTTAACAGTGGCCGAAGGCAGAGGCAAAACTGATTCTTGCACTGCTTCTATTAGAATAAGCAGCAGCTTGGAAAGCAAGGCAAAGGAGATTTCCAGGACTGCTGGGAGTCATAGTGGAAAAAGTAAATACATGGGCTGTGTTAGGGTAACTAAGAGTAGAAACAGGTGCATGTATACTTGCATGTACATGAATGCTAGAAGTATAGTTAATAAATTTTATGAGCTTGAAGTGCTAGTCAAGACATCAAAGGCAGATATTGTTAGGATATCAGAGACATGGTGTCACACAGACATAAGCAGTGCAGAATTGGAATTTGGGGAATACAATGTGTATAGGAAGGCTAGACAGGACAGGAAGTGGGGGGGGGGGATTATGCTGTTAGTTAAGAAACACAAAATCTAAGGAAGTGCATCCAATTGATGTTGGTGGACAATGCAATGTTGAGTCTGTTTGGTGTGACATAAGCACTGGTAAAGGAAAAATGAGAGTGTGTGTTATAGGCCAAATGAATCTGATGAGTATAATGAGCAATTCTGCAGAGAAATAGAGTGGGCCGGTAATAATGAGGATTTTAACTTTCCAGATATTGACTGGAACTTGTGGATTGGTCACTCACACACACTAGCAAGAGTTTTGTGGATTTATTGGATGACTGTTTTCTACAGCAACATGTTCGAGAGGGAGTAATACTCTTGATCTGATTATCAGTAGTGATTAATCATGCATTTGCAGATAAAGGAGCCACTGGTTGACAGTGATCACAATGTACTGATGTGGGAATTACTTAGAGATGTAACTACCATCAAGGCTAAAGGGAAGGGCTTTTGCTTTCATAAAGGTGATTACAAGGGTCTCAGGCAGTTTTTGGATTCTGTACAGTGGGATCAACTGATGATGTTACCAACGTTGAATTCTAAATGGGAATTAAGTCCCTTCAGGGACTTAATTTTGAAGGCTACTAGGCTTTTCATTCCAGATAAGAAATGCTGTTCAAGGTTTAGGCCTAAATGGATGCCAGATGAACTAATGAGGCTCGTGGTAGAGAAGAAAAATGTATGGGATGTATATAAATTATCAGGTGACACATGGCAGATATAAACTAGTCTGTAATCAAGTCACAAAGGAGGGAAAAAGCAGGCAAAGGCAAAGTGCGAGAAATCTTTGGCAAAGGATGCAAAGAAAAATAGCAAAGACTTCTTTACTTATGTAAAGTCTAGAAGAAAAGGGATGAATCAGATTGGACCACTTAATATAGATGGGTCGACTATTGATGATCATGCTCAGGTAGCTAATAAACAATGAGTATTTTGCATCTACATTCACACATGAGGAGTTAATCAATGAGGGGAGTGCCAGAAGTTAATCAAACTCTAACAGGGAGCCAAGTGATTTTGCAATAACTGAGAGCAAAGTGGAGGAGAAATTGTTGAAGTTAAACATAAAAATGAGGGTGGACGGGAATCTTTCCAGTTATATTAAAGGAGGTAAGCAAACCTTAGGCATAATTAGTGCAGGTTCCCATGGACCTGCACTAATTGTGGAGTGTGCAGGTCCCCATGGACTGGAGGTGTGCAAATATATCACCAATTCACAAAGCGGGTTCAAAAGGTGACACACAAGGTAACTATAGACCTGTTAGTTTAACATGTGTTCCGGGGAAAATAATGGAATCACTGGTTAAATAAGCATTGCAGGATCATCTAGATAAGTCTGCAGTAATAGTTAAGACAGCATAGGTTTGTTAAAGGGAGGTGTTGTCTAACCAGTTTGATTGGATGCTATGATGTGGTCACAAAGGAACTGAATGCCAAAAATAATTTTGATATCATATACTTGGATTTCAGGAAAGCTTTTGATACTGTTGCACATGGAAGACTACTCTACAAATTGGAGAGCTATGGCATTAAGGGTAAGTTGCTACAATGGATAAAGGGATGGTTGAGTGGGAGAAGACTGAGAGCGGTAATCAATGGACACTGCTCTTCGTGGACAAATGTTATTGGTGGAGTTCCCCAGGGTTTGGTGTTGGGCTCGTTGTTTTGTATATTTATCAATGATATTGATGAAGCTATATTAGGTTTTATGTCCAAGTTTGCAGATAATACAGGTTGGCAGGATTGTTAATGACAGTAAAGACAGTATACTACTCCAACTGGATCTAGATAAGTTGGGCAAATGGGCTGAAAAGTGGCAACTGAAGTTTAACATTGATAAACAAAGTACTGCATATGGGTAACAATATCCGAAGAGAATCATGCCAACTGTGTGGTACTGCACTCAGGGAAGTGAAAAAGACCTGGGGTAATTGTGCAGTAAAATATGAAGTTTTCTGAGCAGGGCAGGTCATGTAGTCTTGTCAATGATATATAGAAATTTTGCAGCAGGGACAGAGGGATGATTATCCCGTTATACAAGGCAGTGGTCAGGCCATACGTAGAGTACTGTGTACAAGTCTGGAGGCCTCATTTTAGGAAGGATGTAAAGTTGCTAGAATGAGGTCAAAGAACTGCAACAAGATTGGTGAGGGGAACAAAGGGATGCTCTTACCAAGGAAGGCTTAAGTTCTGCAAATTGCAGTGCCTGGAGAGTAGGCACCTGCGAGGTGATCTGATTGAGGTGTATAAAGCCTTGAATGGGTTGAGCAAGCTGAATCCTGGTGGGATTCTTCCTTTTGCTCAGATTAAGAACCTAGGGGGATACAGATTCAAATTGAGGAAAGACAGTTGTAGAATAGATGTGCGGAAATTTGCCCTTAGCCAGCAGGTAGTTGATGGGTGGAACAGACTTCCATCTTTTGTTTTGAAAGTTGATAGCCTAAATAAATTTAAGGCTTAGCTGGAGAGGCATTTGGAATGAATGGAGAGGTGAAATGGGAAGGTGTTTTTTTTTTTTTATTTGGATGATGCTGCGTAAGCTTCCTTTCTTGCATCGTATACCTCTACCAATGCTAATGCTAATCCAAAAGATGTAGCTACAAACGTACTTGTATCAAACACGGAGCTTTTTCACCTTTCACTTGTATTCAGCTTTGGGATCATCCCTTTTCACCATCTGACAATAATTGGCTAACATAGTGGCACTCCATTTCCTTTTGTATCTTTGTTCTGTCACTGCAATGTCTTGATGGAAGCACTCGCCATGTTCTCTGACGGCACCACAGTTTTGCAGGAGAAATCCAGATGTGAGTGCAAGAAATGTATCTTCAATGACATGTTGCACTCCAGTTTTTCGTAAGAAGTAATGAGATCTTCCACAAGCTGCGTATAGTTGCCAGCTTGAATATTTCCCAAAAAACCAGTCAAAACATTTCGAAAGGCTTTCCGTGCTGATTTTTTGTTATCACTAAGCACACATTCAAACTGTTTGTCTTTGAAAATTTGCCTTATATGTGAACCAGTGAAAATGCCTTCATTAATCTTCTCTCTCTTGGGAATTTCTTTTGCAAGTATGTGAATGCAGGACTGTTCACTTCTAAAGCCTTTGTGAAATTTTTCATGAGCCCCAGTTTGATGTGGAGTGGTGGAAGCAAAACTTTATTTGGGTCTACTAGAGGTTCAAATGCTATGTTCTTCATTTCAGATGTTAATGATTTTCATTGAGGCCAACTCCGCTTCTCGTAGTACACATCCTTGGCACGACTATCCCCTGAATACCTCATCTCCAAAAAATATAGTAATATGATACAAAGGTCATTCAAATGAAAATCACAAAAGTTAAAGTATTTTACAGACAGCAAGGAAACTATACATGTCTGTTTTTAATGTAGTCTCCATTATATTCAACCCATTTCCTCCAATGCTGCACTGATACCTGGATTTCTCAAGGGAAGTTTTGTCATTTGTGTTGAAACTATTCGTACACCATCTCAGCCCCTTCATGTGACAAGAGTTGATTGTCCTCTGAGTGCACCTTACTGAATATAGAGGATGGGATAATACTTCATTTTTTTTTTTTTTTTTTTTTTTCACTATAGAATGGGCAGTGTTGAGGATGATATTATTGTGCTGTAGGTACAACTAAGGACAGCAAATCACATTTCTCTCATATCACTCCTTCATGACCCTAGAATACAGTATCACTTTCTTGGCTGGCACTTGGGTATATGAGGTTACTCTGAATTTGCATATTTGCTTTCTGGTGTATAATAGTGCACCTAGGGTTCATTTCCAGTCATTATAAATTCTAAGAAGGCATCTCCTTCATGCTTATACCATCCAAGAAATACAACACCCATTTGTCAGTCCTTTAGTTCTGGTGTAAAATTCCATGGAATCCATCGAATACATAATTTTAAAGTGCAACTCCTCACTACTGATTGTATGTGCTGAACTAACACTAATCTTGCATACTGTGGAAATTTTTTTTTTCAATAGTAATGCAATGATTTCCTTATGTGAGTTTATTCCCACTGCTGTGAATTCTGGTGTCACAGTACAAGAATCCTTAACAACTTGGATACCGTTCTTAAACTTATCTACCCACTTGTAGATTTTCACAGTTTCCCAATACTTAGCTAACATTCTTTAGTAAATTTTAACAGGTTTTATTCCTTCTGCATTCAAAAATTAGATTACAAATCACATCTCTACCTTGGTGCATGACTGGAAAGGTACTACTATCTTGAAAATTGACTGTTTCCAGTTAATGCTAGCAGATGCCCACATGTGTGCTTAGTGTTGCCAATAGACTTCAATTGATAATCTGACACACGGTCCCATCAGGTTTTGCATAATAAACATTTTATGTTAGTTTTGCAGTTTTCGTTTGATTGATCTTGTATATAAAATTTCTCGTGATAGTAGCTTCCTTGATGTAAGAAAACTTATACTTCACTAAAAACATAATTTATATTGTTGATCCTTACTAGTTTCTATCTACTTTTCCCGTGAATTCTTTCTACATTTCTTAGCCAATATCAGCAAGTCATAGTTTACTGCAAAGTGCCTGAGCTGTAAATATGCAATGAAAAAAATTTTTTGAAATTGAGATAAATTTTTTTCCTTCTTGTTTCTAATAAGATATATCCGAATTAAATTCATATACAAATAAAAAAAGAATAAATTACTGTCACTCTTGTAGAATAATAGCCAGTACTTGGACTCTAGAACTAATGGTTATGGACAGCATTGCATATTCAGTTTACCCACCCACATTGATATTTGATTCTGTTTAGAGTTGTTCAACCCTTGGGGCATGCTAATGCGTGCTGAATGCTAAACAAGAGAAGAGGGAGACTGTGTGTCGGTAGGTATATGCTGAATCAAGGCTATTTTGAAATCAGCCTGGCCAGTTGTTACCTTTCAAAAAAAAAAAAAAAAAAAAAAGAACATGTCCAAAACTAAGCTCTGAGTATGAAGCACATGAAGAATTAAATGTATTGTAAATTTTTGTATGCATTAAACACATAATTGTATTTTAATCAATAAATTATATCAGTATATGTAATGAAACAAAATTAGAGTGAAAACAATGTTGGTATGACAAAAAAAATGGATATTTCTTTTGCGGCAATGTGGCACTCGCTTTAGAAAGCTCTGTTGCTGCTCTCTACATGTTTAGCTTCGTTGCTGATTTTTTATATCAGTCACGTAATTTTTATGTTACAAAGAAATGGAATGTTATTTTATTTTTTTTTTCATTTACTTCAGGAGGCAGGCCACTAACAAGAGTTATATAGGTTGACCACCTCCTGCTCTACAATATATGGTAATTGAATCCAAATATTTAAAATAAAAAAAAAAAAAGTCCCTTTTAGAAGAACAACCTGAGCAATGTGGGAAATGTGTAAACTGTTTTCAGTGACAAATATTAGGTAACTCACCACAGTGCTAAATGAAGATCTATGAAATATTTTACTATAAATATATGCTTTTTAATCAACTGTGATGACTTCATTTTAAATAACTGTGGTTCCAATTAAAATTGATTCACACTACTGTACAATAGTTACAGTATTCCAGAGTTGTCATCAAAAATGCTGACCCATATCATGAATTTCGGAAAGTTGTCTTTTCTGCTTAAATTCATAGTTTCTTTTTGAAATAAAAGAATAGCCCAAACTGATATTTGATTTACTCTAACATAATTCTCCCTCCTTTCATAGATGTTATATGAAATTAGAATACTTTATTTGCATTTTTATATTCTAACTCAATTTTTAACTATATTATTTTTGATTATAGGCTTAACAAACCATCAGGGAACACTTACCCTTTATACCAATGAGAAAGGAGGAATCATAGATGATCTCATTGTCACCAAAACCACTGACTACCTTTATATAGTTTCTAATGCTTGTCGTATAGAGAATGACCTCGCTCATCTTCAGGTTGGTTTTTTTTTTGGTTTGTTTGTTTTTTTTAAACCACACATTACCGTGCAAGAAGTGTTTTTAGAGTAGAAGTGCAATAATCCACAAGACTGCAGCATTGCCAGATGATTGAATATTTATCCAATATATTCATTGTACAAATGTATAAGGCTATTTCTACAAGCTGTTTTATATTTTATCTATTATTTTGTGTAATACAATAAAATAAAAAAAAATACATAAGACTCAAGTACAGAGAAAAAATTAACAGTGAAACAACCTGCAATTGTTTTGGAATTAGTTTTCGTTGTCCTTTTTTAATACCCTCCATAGAAGTAAAAAAAAAGTAAAAGTAAAGTGCAGCCATTATCAACCCACTGCAGGATGGAAGCCTCCTCAACAATTCATGCTGAGGGAAATGGACCATAATCTGCCACGCTGGTCCAGTGCGGGTTGGCAGATCGACCGTATTCAGCAGTCAGGGGCTTGAACCCCGGTCTACTCAAAGAGCGTGTGCTACTGCACCCCCCGTTCCTGACCACTCGGCTATAGAAGAACCAACATTAAACTCCACCATGATAACAATGTGGTTTTTATCAAATGTGTACTTTAGGTCCCATTCTTAAACTTTGTCATAGTTTGATGACAATGAGACATGTCAAAGTCTGAAAGTTAAAGGCTTTTAAATTTTTTTTTACTTGATTACTTTTAATTCATATTTGGTGGATATTCTCTTAGCATCATTGGTCAGAATTTGAATATGACAAGCCCACCATTGAGAAAGGTTGCCAAAATAATTATCTGTATCACCTTCTAAACTACTGCTCACTTTCAAGCTTTCTAGCATACGATTTAAATAACAGTAACAGGTTGTTTTACAGCAACCGTCATAAACTTTTGAGCGTCATGAGATTGCCCAATCATATCATGGTGTGAGTATATTTGGTCCAGACTGGGATTGCTATGATAATGCTTTCTTTTGGAACCTAAAAAAACTCAGTTTCCCCATTGATACCTTTCTTAAAGTCTATGATTTCTCTCTGATGGATAGTCAGTGCAGCATGCTTCCTTTTTGTGCCTGTCAATCTGTATAATTTCTCACAAATCACACCCTGTTTATTGAAAAACATAATTAGCTTCATCATGATACTGGACTTCTGTAAACAAAACTTTTTTTTTTTTTTTTGGGCCTTGGTGATGAATTTGAAGTCTACTGCATGCCCTGATGCTTCGTCTCTGGAACATACTGAAACACCTAACACTCATTTCCAGTCAAGGAAATTAGGATTTTCTTGATAAGCCTGGATGCAGTCTTCACATGACACCCTTCGTTGCTTCTTGCTCATCTGTGAGACTGTGTGGCACAAATTTTGCACAGACCTTCCTTTTCCCTAAATCTTTATGTGGAATTTGATGAATCATCTTATTCATATCCAACTTATTTGCCATCATTCTGAGGGTCAAACAACAATCTTTTTCCACAATTTCTTGAACTTTTTCAACTCTGTTCTTGTTTCGATTGATAGACGCCTACTTCATGGGTCATTGCAGACAATCCCCATGTTTGCCTTTTAACCATTCATGCCATTCAAACACACTGGTATGTCTTAATGTTTCATCGCCATAAACAGTTTTTAACATTTATATATTTCTGTTCCAGATTTTCTCAGTTTAAAGCAAAATTTGATATTTGTTTCTTACTCACTACAAATTCATGACACAGAACATTAACACTACAAACAAAACTTGGTTTTTACTTGCAACCTGCAAGCCTAGTGGACAACTTCCATAGCACCATCTGTTTGAGGAAGTTTGTACTACATTTTTCAAAGAACTTTATTGCCACACCTTGTATTTTTATTCCAGTCTTGCTTTAAGTTATTTTAAAAATATTTGTTAATTTGCTACTAATATGATATTTTTCTTTCAAAATGAAAAAACAACTTCAAATTCAAAATGAAGGTAGTAAACATTAGTTAAAAGAGGAATTTTGTCCACTGGTGTACATACAAGTACAGTTAAAGTTCTCAAAATTTTGCCAAATTAAATTTTACTTCACCACCCAGCTGATTTGATACACTAGACTAGTAGATCAAGCTGTCATTTTTGAAATTTCACTCTTGTTAAACTGATCATAAATTGATACCGACAAAATCTTGCATTCATTAAATTGATTTTTTTTTTTTTTTTTTTGTAGAAGAAATTGGAAGAATTTAATAGGAAAGGAGGTGAGGCACACTTGGAGGTCTTGACTAACAGAGCATTACTTGCTGTTCAAGGTAATTGATTACTCCTACTAGTTTAACTTTTGGCCACGAAGGGACATTGCAACACTATCCAATCTTGTAACCATTACAATTGAAAGTGATGCAATAAAAGTCTCTCTCTTTATTTGAAATTATTGAAATGATTTATAAAATGAGAATATTCATTTGTTAAAATTGCCTGCATTGAAATTGGTGAGTTTGCTGATATATATAGTATATTAATGAAACATTAAGTCTAAATAAATTTTATGCAGTAAAACCTGGTTAATTTGAAGTTCAAGGTACCAAAATATGTTCAGTTCAATTAAAACATGTTTAGTGTATCTGGTCATGTTTAGAAAATATCAGATTTAATTAATCCACCAAAGAAATTTTTAGTCAGATACTTGTATTGACATTGTGCAGACTTTTCATAATTTTCATTTAACATAATAATATTTTAGTTTTGTTGTGGTAAACATTCCTACAAAGATGATTACAATGCATTAATTTAGTCAATATGAGAATGATAACACTTGTGCTGTGGAAAGAAATTCATTAAATTTACACATGAGAACAACATTGCTAAGCTTCTTTTTTGTTGCCATTACTAGTAATGCAGTCAGTGTATACAAACTGCTCCTACTAAAAACAGAGTATCTGTGTTTTAGGATATTATTTGCTGTTTGATACTTCTAGTCCAAAGAATGATAATGTTTTTTTTTTTATGTTATTGCCTTCTGTAAACTTCATAATTAATCAAAAACTGCTCATACTAATTACACTGCATGAATCTGTGTCCAGCTTGATGCTGCTTTAGAACAGTTAGAGTGGTACACAGAAAATACTGTGTCTAAGTAGGGTGAAAAAAATACACATTTGGTTACAGTTTCAAAATTTTACTTTGACTGTGTGCAAGGCAGGCATTAGGCTGCTCTGAGGCAGGGAGATTTTTGCTGCATCCCCATCATGTCTCATGGGTATCCAACAATCAAGAGTTACACTTTACTAAATCATTACTATCTAAAATTATCACATAATACATGTCAATACTTATGTAACTTAATTTATAAACATCTTTAATAATTAAAGTATGTGCATAAACATATTTTAAAGGTAATTTTTTAATTAACATATCTACAAGAATTGTAATAAAAGTACTGGAAAATAACCCTTGGATTTTTAACACCATGCAAATTATTGCCTATGGAATAACTAGACACAACACTGGCACTAAGCAGATGAGTGTGCATTTTATGTTACACCATTGCTCGTGACAACAACAGCTGTCATACTTAAATGGCTGCAGAAAAAGACTTTTTTTTTTTTCTTTATCATTTTGGGCAAATTCCTCTTGGGAAAGGGGTTCTCTTAAATTTTTTAAATGGCAATATTCCCAAAGTTTAGGCAAGGTATTACTATTCTTTTGGTTTATAAAAGAGCTCTAACAAAGCACAATCTTTTTTTTGTAGTTGACTTTTGCTTGCTACTTGATTGCATCTTAGATATGATCGCTCCCTCCACATGGTCTAGATCAGGTACCAGCAGTCTATTTTGCCACCATACTTTAAACAGTCTTAAGAATTGATTTGTCACAGTTTTTACAAGTGTCTCTATCTTATATAAATTATGCATGTAGTATTATTATAATTTTTATTATAAAAAGCACATTAGTTAAGTGCAGTAAAATTTGAAGTAAATTTATAAACTAAATCAGGCAAGTAATTAATGAGATTTCTGACATTGGAATGTTTAGCTGTTAATATCTTACAAACAAATGCTTAATGTAACGTTTAACAATATAATTTATTGCAACACTGGAGCTTTTGAGAACCCAGCTAGCAATGAAGAACCACAGCGCAAAATTAATATAAATGCTAGAACACCGTGCTAAAGTTTACTTGCAAAATATAATAATAATTTTCCATTTATACTCCAGAACAACCATGTTCAGAAGAATTCACAAGAAAAAATTCCATATTTAGGTATTTTTTCAACTCAAAGTGCATACACTCATGCACCCTCACACCTAACCACTTGGCTACACTGTGGGATGCCATTAGCTGACCATGGCCAATCACAGCATGACATGCTTTATCCCTTGACCTCCTTATGATCCTTATATCATCATCCTTATGAACATGTTGATAATGGTACACAGTCATGAACATGTTCATAATATTTAATACGTACAGATAAAACCAAAATCCATCTGTGCATGCACATGTGTGTGTAACTCAGTTTGATGCAAAACTTGTTCTCTGAATAGTGCTGAAGAATTAGTTCTCTGAATTTGATTACATCAAAAAATAATGGTAAACAATATGCTTTCAAAAACTTGATTTGTAGATTTGAATTTACAAAATTTAGTTATTATTATGCTTTTATTTTTTGCTGGCAGTCAAATGAAATTCACAACTTACCAAAGTTATTTATTTATATATTATTCCTGTATATTTTGAAAAATTGCATTTGCATATAAACATTACTATACCTTTACTCTATGTGGAAACACTTTGGGTGAAATGTTGTGCTGCAATTCATCATCTAACAACCTATGATGTCCATATAATTTCTCTATACCCCTCTCTCGTTGGTCTTCAATAATTGTTGTTGACAGAGAGAAGGTGACCTTTAGTAAATTATTAATAAGGGACAGCAATGTTTTGATTCATATTTTCAAACTTCTAATTCTATACATTTATTTGCTTTGAAAGTTAATCTTTATATTAGTTAAATCTACTTATTTCTGAAGTGAGGAAGCATACCCTCTGTGAGATGTAGCATTTGTTTTGCACGTAAAGAAAAAACCTGCAGAATAAATTTTGACTGAAAGCTAATGGCAGACTTTTCTCAGGTGTTTATTTGTTACTCTTGCCTTGCTAATTATGTACTATGTAGGTATCTAGTTTGTTTTAATAAGTAAAATGAGCATGCATGTACTCTATTAAATATATCTAAACACAGCTACAGAGAATTACATTTGCAGTTTCCATTTTCATCTTGATTTTCAAGAGTACATTTGGCCAACAATACCATACAAATGTGTGTGTGTTTTGAAAAGTGGCTCAGAAAAATCACAAAAATGTTTGCCCATAATTAATAGAGGGGATAGATAGATAGATCCCCTCTTGTTGGGTAGTGATTTTTTTTGTTGAGTATTGATTTTTTTTTTTTTTTTTTTCCCCAATGCTATATAAGCTTTGCTTCCTTGCATCATTTATCATTACTAATACTAATTGTACATATTTTGGGACCCCGCACTCAAACCCAATCGAAAACACAAGGAAGCAGTTTCCCATACTTGCAAATATGCATAATTATGAGTATTTACACTCATAATTATGCAGGTTGTTTTCTTCAACAGTGAGGAATTTTTCTTCAGTAATTCCTTCTGCCAGTCCTGTCTATAAATGACCAGTTCAACATTGGGGCCCTAAAGCATTTGAGAAAGCATATTAGAAGAAAAAGCTCAAGACAGATGGCATACTCAAGATTGGCCTCTGCATCATGATAATATGCACACCAGTCCACATGCCTTTGTTGGTTCAGCAGTTTTTAACCAAGAACAAAATGACGGTGGTTCCAAATCCTCCCTGTTCTCCCAACCTGACCCCCCTCTGACGACTTATTCCCTAAAATGAAAACCAAGCAGAATCAGAGAAAGTGTATATAAGAGAGAGAGTATGTGTGTATATATAAGAGAAAGTATGTATAAGAGAGAGTGTATATATATTTATTTTCATTTTTGTTGTGCACATTGAAATTGCATATTTTGTTTTGACACTTTAGGACCAGGTACAATTAAAGTACTGCAGCCATTGACAAATTTTGACCTTAAAGAGCTTTATTTTATGACATCTGTACTTACTTCTGTGTGTGGAGTAGATGGATGTCGAGTTACCAGATGTGGTTATACAGGAGAAGATGGTGTTGAGGTAAAAAAAAAAAAAAAAATCTATTTTAGTACATTTTAAGTTTATGTTAAGTATTTTATATGTTGTAATGCACCCTACAGAAACAACAATTTATCATATACTGAAAGGTTTTTTTTGTGACACTCCCCCCCCCCCCACAACAAACAAAGTTTTAGAATCTGAATCTGTGTCAGCTTAGTCTGTCACTTGTTTGGAGAGGTCTAGATTCATTTTCCATATCTGACTAGACCAATTTTTAGATGTCTTCAATCAGAGCTATAGTTATCCAGTCTCAAGTAGAGGGGAACAGGGTTGTTCCAAGTTTTTCTTTCTACAGATACATGTTCTACAGGCAAAATCATGTGTCCATGTTAGGAGTAGTGACCTAATATTGCCATGTCAATACACTAGTAGTGTGGGCTTGGATTTCTGGGGAACTCCAATCTACAGAAATTCAAAGGAAGCCTGTTCCAAAGAAGATAAATACAATGAACAAATGAGAAATAGTTAGTTCAGTGGGTTTGTATTTGAATCGTGAATGGATATTGACTAGTCGAGGTACATGTTTAGACTAGTTTGGAATCATATATGCTATAGAAAAGGTGCACAACAGAACTGTGTAATATAGAGAAGTTGTAATATTTGTGTCATTAATTAATTGGCCCCCCTCTCTTTTTGATAGAATATATGAGAGGTTTTGGGAGTACCACCCTAGACATTGGAATAGTGTTTCATGAAGGGGCAGATTTGTGGTTTGTACAGAGTTAATTGCTGTTTAGAAAAAAGGTAATGCCCAGAGTGGAAAACTTAGTTCTCTGCAGCAATATCTATGATAACTTTATGCCAAAAAAGGTTAAAAGTCAGATTATCCCATTGAAGATGTGTAATTATGTTTAGATATTTAGACAGGATCATATATATCTTTACTGCAGATGGCACTTAAATGGTAGTGTTGTGCAAAGATAAGTATGGAAGCTCTTTTTAGTGAGAAATAAGACTGAATTTTAGAAGAGTCAAAGTTGTCTAATTTTTCTTCTCCTAGCTGAAATTTTAGTTTTTTGTGCATCTCATGGTTTCTCAGACTTGAAGCTGGAACATAGTGTACTACCATCAGCAAATTCTGGTCAAGATGTCCAGTCAGCAGAATAAAGTCATTAATATATAGGAGAGAGAGAGTGGGAGAAAGAATAAAAGCATTATTTGAGAAGTTAGAAGACAAAGAGCCATCCACCATCATCTGTAGTGAGTGGTCAGAGAGAAAACTGGCCATGCAATTACAAAAAGGGAAAAAAATGGAAAAACCATAAGATGGATGCCTATTTAGAAAATATTTATTTGAAACACAGTTAAGAGCAACTGTGTGAGATTTTACTGTTGAATTTGTTAAAAAATTAGTAACACAGAATCTCGGTTATCGGTTGATTCAGCTACTGCTCATCTCAGATGTCCAAATTATTCGTTGTATGATTCCTTTCACCTCAAAGGTGGTACTTGTGCATATGTCCGTTCTGATATTACCTGTCAGAGACTTGGCAATTTGGAATCTCCTCTCTTTGATCTTCTCTGGCTTAAAATCTTTCTGCCTCATTGTGTCAAATTCATCCGTTGCTCTACCATTCTCCCAACTCCACTAATCACTTGGAGCTCTTTGACTTCCTCTCTTTGCAACTTGACTTTCTCTAGTCCAACTTTCCTAACAGTGAAGTAATTTTCCTTGGTGATTTTAATGTTCACAACTCCTTCTGGCTTCCGTTTTCTAGTCACACCGACCCGGCTGGTCGAGATGCTGAGGCTTTTGCAATGACTAATGACCTTGCACATATTGTTCATTTTCCTACAAGAATACCAGACAATCCTAATCATACAGCGAACACGCTTGATCTTTTTCTCACAAACAACCCTTCTAAGTACACAGTCGAAGTGAGAGGTCCTTTAGGCACTTCAGATCACAACTTGGCGATTGTCTCTTCTCCAATGGAACCTTTATCTCATGACTATTCCCAACCTCATGTTGTTTGGCATTACACGAATGAAAAATGGGATGACCTGCAAGATTTCTTTTCCTTGGTCGGATTACTGTTTCAAAACTTCTGATGTCAATGTTTGCTCAGATCGTGTCAGTGAAATTATTCTTGCAGGAATGGAATCCTTTATCCCATGCTCCACTTTAAAATCTCGTCCTTTATCTAAACCTTGGTTTTCCAATAAATGTGCTAAAGCTTTTTAAGAGAAGAACGTTGCATATTGTAATTGGCTTGTTTCTAATTCTTCAGT